>NC_029794.2:112291884-112294649 GCF_000816755.2 Arachis ipaensis | reverse complement strand
ATCTCAACATTATCTATACCAACATCAATTCCATAATACCATATCAATTCCCTCCATACTAATATCAATCTCGTCCATACATCCACTACACATATCAACATATTCAAATATGCTATTCAAGTTTATTCCTAGGGACATCTAACCTAGGAATTCACATTACACCACACGATACTTAAATGAAATTTAAATCGTACCTTAATGACAGCGGTTTATACCCAACATATCACAACTCAAGCTTCCAAGGCTCTCAATCAACACCAATAAGCTTTTAGCCACCAATACCTTGTTCCAAGTGCTCCAAATTCAACCAACAACACTAATATAACTAAGTTCACATATACATAAATCTAGGGTTCATAAAATTGATAAATCATAATGGTTGGAGGGTTTCTTACCTTAACCCATAAAATTTGTTGATGAAACTCATCAATTGACTCATACTAAAGCACCCTTAAATAACCAAATCTATTTTTTTTGAAAGCTTGTTTCTTGTTTCGATTGTACCCCAGTAAAAATGGATTTCTCCTCATTATGTATGACTGAATTGAAAATCATTTTTGGGGTTAGGATTTTGTTCATATTGACTAATTTTTTTCGGTAATACAAGATTGATCCATGGCTCTGTTTTTATTTTATTTTAAAGCAATTTGTTTGTATTATGTCAATGAAGTTCATTATTTCTGCTGAATTTTTATTCTAGTGTTGGTTTAAGATTTTTGCATTTTATTTGTGAAATTACCTTATACCTTAGTTTTCCTATTGACTCCATACCATATGTGAAGAATGGTCCCTTTCATCTATATTTGGAAGTAATTAAAGCTGAGTTTCATAATGTCAATGTTTAAAGCGAGTGGTTAAGGGCATCCAACAATCATCTACCTCATTTGCTCTAAAGAAAATCCATAATTCTTAAGAAAATCAATTTGTTTTAGAATATGTCTTTTTGTGAGGCTAACTATCTGTAGCATCTTCTCAACAATTCTTCCAAAATCATTAGGATTCAGTACAGAGTTGAGTAAACTTCTCTAATTCACAAGCTTTGGCTGAAGGAACTACTGCAATTTCATTTAAAAGAAAAGAGATATATATGCACTAGTTTGGAATTACAGTTTATTATTTAAGGATTAATTTGATTAAATTTTACAAAATTATCATGCTGGGGACCAAGTAGGTGTCACTTGTGTTTGCTGACATGTGACTTAACGTGCTAAGTCAGATTATGTTAATATTGTCAATAAGAGAAGTGACAGAAGGACTAACGTAGCTAACTTAAATTTTTTTTAGGAATGAATTTGATTAAAAAAATTTTTCGAGGACCAAAATCGAGATCGCAATATCTTTCAAGGATCAATTTAACTATTTATTCTAATAGTACGAGAGTAATTTTTTGTTGATGAGTATGAATTTAGATGAATTTTGCGTTTTTCTTAGTATTTGTTTGGGCGCCGTTAAGTTAATAAAAATAATTTTTTCAATGAAAAAATATTTTTTATTTTTTAGCGTGTTTAATAAATTTTTAGTAGTACAAATAAAATCACTAGAAAAATTTAAAAAAATATATTTTTTGAAAAGTTACAATTTATATTTTTTTAAAAAGATATTTTTTACATAATAAATAAACAAACAATATTTTTATATTATTATATCCAAATATAATTGATAAATAAAAAAATAATTTTGTAAGAGATATTTAACTATAAAATTATTTTTACCTTTTCATAAGATCTTTTAAAAAAAGATAACTCAAAAAATATTTTTTCTTAAAAGCTCACCCAATCAAACCTTAAATATTATTATTAGAAAAAGTTAGGGTTCAAATATGTTGAAAATGATGTTAAAGGAATAATATTGAAATTTAATGTATTTTTTTAATGAAGTAAACAAAATTTTAATGACGGTGTATTTTTGTTTAAGGAAATTCATCTTTTATAAATATAAGATTAATTAAGTGTTTTGCAGTTAATTTTACTAGTGTTCAAATTTTTTATAAAATGGTAATTTACTCTAATTTGGTTAGCAAACTATAGATGAAGATATATACATTTCAATATAAATGATTTATAATATATATATATTAGTAACGTATGAAAGAGAGAGGGAAAAAACTTTTGTATATAGGTAATAGAGAGAGAGAATTGTTATTGATTGTGTAAGAAAAATAACAGTGTGTTATTGTTGTACATCAATTCTCTGAGACCTCACTATTTATAGAGATAAAATATTGACTTTTCCAAACTTCATTTAAGTTCAGTTTGGCTTGGGAGTTTCATTCTTTCATAGGAAAAATCAGTCATCCATATAATGAATGAGCATCCACATCATCATGTTTATCACAACACTCCTCCTTGTGTAACACCCTAACTACCAGAGCTCGCGCTTCTGGCTGCGCTACTCTGATAGCTCGGACATTACGACGACTTTTATACTATTTAATACTAAAATATGAGCCTGTTTGAAACTTTAAACCGCAAAACCGCTCCCGAAAATTACTTTCGTTCGATAACGTACATCCATAGATACCATACAACTTACAAAATCTCATAAAGAGTACATCCATATATATAAGGTCCCACATCGGTTGGGGAGGGGAACGAAGCATGCCTTATAAGGGTGTGGATACATCTCCCTAGCATGACGTGTTTTGACGAGGGAGTGTGGGGGGCTTAGGCTATCATACCTATCGTCAAAGGCAAAACCGTGAGGCCTTGTGTGCCAAAGCGGATAATATCGTGCTAGCGGGTGGTCTGGACTGTTACAGATGGTAT
>NC_029794.2:112266749-112290598 GCF_000816755.2 Arachis ipaensis | reverse complement strand
TAATTAAATCTGAAGCGTTTCAAACTGATAAGAGAATCATTTTTGTTGTGTTAAACTAGAGTTCAAAGGGTGCTCTGAATCTTATTCAAACGTCAAAATAAGGAGGTTCGTCAATCGAAATCCAATTCCTTTTAAAATCACGAAAACTCTTCCAATGGACACTCTTTATGTTTAATAGAGAAAAACATAAACCCGTTTTACCTCTTAAAACAGCCTCAAGGCAAAATTCTCTTTCGAATAACTTGTACCCAAAGACATACTATTCTTCTTAAAAAAATAAGGAGAAATCATGATTCTCTTTTCAATAATTCTTTCAAAGCGTAGCTTCATCGTTTTCATAATTGTTCTAAGTAAAGGTAATAAAAGAAGCCCTAAATTCACAATCCTCCAAGTAAATAGGAAAGACATTAAACTCAAAATTTCCCAAATAACATTTCAAATAAAGCCTCGATTTTTATAGAAATTCCGGCAGCATCTCCCCTAAAACTTGGACTTTGCCACCCGATTCGGGTCCCAACTAAACCGTTCCTCAATCCTTTTCAACAGTCAAGAACCCAAAAATCAATTCAAAATCACGCTAAATCCAACAGTCGCCTCAGTGGCATATCTCAAGGAAACCATTTCAAAATCAAATCAATATCCACCAATTTAACTCATTTCCAAAGCTTTAAAGAAACGGCTCAATAACAAATCATTTGTCCAAAACCAAGTCAATTAAAGTAAACCAGGCTGAATTCAAAAGTGCGTCTGACTTTTCACATTATCAAAATAATTGACTCAATTCAAATCAATGCTCAACGGATCAAACTCAGATTTCAAATCTTTAAAGAATCAACTTCAAAACATTATATTTCACAAGCTGCACAATAATTCAGCCAAACAAACATCCACAACCATTCGAGACAATCCAATGACACACAAGGCAGATACAATCACCAAATACCAATTGTCTCACATCAGTATCCATATGTAATAATTCCAATAATAAACCATAGTTTTCGGAAAGCGCCCCTACCTCAGAACGCAAAACCACAGTCCAAACGCGTCACAGGAACCTTCTCTCTTAACCCAAAATTACCGGCCGCTTGAATCACAGCTTTGTTCACTTTGCAGTAACCACATCAACTCTAATCGCAACACGTAACAAACGAGATTAACTCCCATAACAACGAATGTTACAGCACCTCAACGTTTAACAGGATAGCAACTAAAGGGATTACCGGAACGTAAACGCTTACCGCAAATAAGAAGTGACTGAACCATGAAGCGGCAGCCCTGGTAGTGATTCCGGTAGCGGCAACTTGCAGCAACTCCTAGCACACAGCCGCATCACAACTCTCATGGTAAAGATGAACTTTAATGGAGAAGGAAACTAAAGATGGGTTAAAGCTTACCAAACGACACCAGTTCCAGTGGCAATTTCCGGCAGCAGCAGCGGTGGCCCTTCTCGGCGACCGGAGGCACAGCAGCCATGGCTGACGACGATTCAAGCTCCATCAATGGCGGCTGGGACCACAGGATCCCAGGCAGCAGCGGCGGAAGAAGGTCCCCCTTCGCGCATCCCCCTCTCTCTGTGCGCGAGAATGTGAAGGTGGCCGCGCGGCTCCTCTGCAACGACGGCGGCCACTCCCTCGTTTGGCGCGGCGGCGACCAGGGACTGAGTGCGGCTCCCTCCTTCATGACCTCCTCTCTCTCGCCTGAGTTCTGACCAGCGACGGCGTCGTCTTCAACGGGCAGCAGCGGAGTTGGGAGAAGCAGCGGCGACAGCAACGCCGTCCTCCACCCCCGCGCGTGTGCTCTCGGTTCGTGGGTCACCAAGGATGGTGACGCGGCTCGAAGCCCCAGGGGCGGCAGCGACAAGGCGCGAGTTCGGCCCCTCTTCGACGCCTCTTCTCCGTGACGGTGGTAGCAGCAGAAATGGGTTCGACTGCGAGGCATGGTGGCACGGAGGCGAGGCAGCAGACGTGATCGACCGTGGCGGCAGCAACTCCTTCCCCTGGCCGGCGCGCTTCCTCCCTTCTTTTCCCCATTTCTGTTTTTCCCTTTCTACTTGCCTTGATTTCTGGTTTCACCGTGGATTTGGGTGATAGGAGGGAAAGGGATAGTGACGGCTAAGGGTTAGGGATTAGGGTTTCACTTTTGAAATTTAGGGTTAGGGGCAATTCGGTAATTTCATATAAGAGTAGGGGTAATATAGTAATTGAAACTCAAGTTAAATCCAACACTATTCGTACTTAGAAAATACTATTTGCTCATCAACTTTACAAATTATTTTCAATAAAATGTCCAAATCTAAAAATTAGAAATAATATAATTAATTTCTCTATTTTCTAAAATAACAGTATTAACATTTAAAATATTAATTATTTAATCCAAATCATATAGAAATCCTTATTATTTCACAACTACCAACTTTATAACTTGAATATAGAAAATAATCCAATAATTGTAAAATTGGATAATAATTACCTTAATTATCTTTAATAAAATAATTTCTGAAATTAAGGCTATAAATAACCATATGATTTGAGACTTGATCATAATAAGACTTTTCAAAGGTTCTGGGTCTTACACCTTGGATGACCATTTAGGATTATGCATCGTTAAAACTGTTGGGTTTTTTTCTCTCCTTTGTGAGGTCCAAGCCCAATATTTTGATAGTGTTTCTTTGCACCCATTGTGCCACAATCATAATCATATTTTTAGGGTCTTTTGAGAGAGAGAGAAAGAAGCCACCAAAGTGAGAGAGAGGAGGGAAAACAGAATTCCTATTTTTATGCAAAGTAGTAAATTTTAAATAGCAGTTTCTCATTCGTTCACCGTTAGATCGGCTTGAAATTTAAACTGCGTATTTTTCTCATCTTATTTTTCATTCTGATCGGTGAAGATGTTAATTTAAAGTCTACAGTGGGAGAAATTAGCTTTGCAAGAGAGAAAATAGGTTTCCCATTTTTAAACAGAACAGCAATCTTTGAACGGCAGTTTCTCATTTTTCACTGTTGGATCGACGTGAAAGTTGAACTGTAGATTTCTCACATCTTGTCCTTTATTCTGAACGGTGAAGATTTTAAATGGAGGTCTGCAGAGGGAGAAATAGGCTTCGGACAACAGCTCTATTTTTTGGTATTTTTCATCTTCTTGCTTCTCATTTGTGAGTTTTGGTGCTTTGATGTTTTGGCTGGTTATATGCACATTTTTGTGCTTTGTTTGAGACTCTCTTGTACCTCATTTAATTATAGTGGAGCTATTTAATTGGTCTGGACGACCCGTGATTTTTACCTCTCACATTGAGGGAGTTTTTCACGTTAAAATTTCGGTGTGTTCTTGTTATTGCCTTGCTATATTTGCTTATTATAGTTGCTGCCATATTGTGTTGTGAGTACTTCCATATTATTCTTGTGTTAGAGATTTGTGTTGTTTCTGCTGCTAGGCTCTTTCATACTGGCATCAGAGCTTGTTAGTATTTATTGGTATTTTTCTGGGCTTGTGATTCTGTGAACAATGGAAGCTAATACTAATACTAGTAGGATGATCATTCTTAATGGTCCTAATTATGATTTGTGGAAGTCAAAGATGGAAGATTTGCTTTATGTCAAAATTTTCATCAACCAGATTTGGGTACAGAGAAGCCTAATGATAAATCTGATGATGATTGGACTTTGTTGCATAGACAAGTCTGTGGATATATTAGGCAGTGGGTTGACGATAATGTGTTGAACCATATGATTGGAGAGACACATGCTCGGACCCTTTAGATTAAGCTTTGATGAGTTTGAAAAACTCTAAATTAATTTGATGATGATCAAACATTCTTAAAATACTTATTTACAAAATTATTGATTTGAATTTTAAATTCACATGTATTGATTAATAATTTTGTTGTGCAGATTTTATTTTAGGCCGAAAATGACAAGCCCAACATGAAGTGAATTTTTAGCCTTGTGCAAAAATATTTAAATATATTGGCTTAATTATTGTGATGATATTTGGGCCAGATTTTATTGTGCAAGCCCAAATCTGATTCTTTGTGAAAGACCAAACGGTTTGGTCTGAAATTGAAAAAAAGAGAAAGCAAAGGTTGCATGCTTAATTCAGTTACTTCACTCTCTCTTTAAATGGATTTCAAATTTATTCAACTTGCATTAATAGCATTGGAAACATGAGAGAGAAATTACAATTGATTTGATTGCCATCATTAACGACACACGCTACTAAGCAAAAGGGAAGTGTAAATTAATTTATTTTAATTTCTCTATTCAATTCTATAGAAAGCTTTCTCTCTCTTCTCTCTCTTCTCTCATCACTTTCGGTCATGTCACATAGAAGAAGAAGTTGCAAGCTATCAGAGTTTAGGCACTGTAGCAGTGAAGTTAGGCTCAAGCAAGAAGCCATTGTGATGATGGAATTAAGTAAAAGAAGATCCACAGTAGGGTGTGGCTGAGATCTTTGTCACTTATGGTAAGAAGTGGTGAGGAAGTCTCAAGCTCTCCATACCCGAAAATGAAAGAAGATCCAGCTCGGTTAGAGAAGAAGATCCCTTGAAGGCATGGCTCGTCTCTACTTTTGATCAACCACCACAGGAGGTAGCTACTGTAGCTACGTAGTGGAGGATGAGGCAGAAGATAAGAGCAGGAGGAGCTGTCAAGCATCAAGGACTCATCAAGGGCTAGGAATCCTTCTTGGGGAGCAAGTCAAGATGGAAGACCCAGATTGATGGATCTTGGTGAGAAAGGATGACACTGAGGTAATTGCATTTTGGTTTTAGTATTCGGTTTCCTCTCTCCTCTCTTTGGCCGAACCAGTTTTTGCATGAAGAAGAAGAAGTTGGCTCAGTTCAACAGTTTCAACCTTGGAGGCTTCTCCTTCTATAAATAAGGGAGAACATCTAGGGCTTGAGGCAAGGAGAAAAGAGTGAAAGCACAGAGTTCTCATAGCTACCCAAGCTAACAGAAGTTCTTCTCCTTCAATGAGTTTCAAGTTATATTTTTCTGTTTAGTTTTGTCTGTCTTGAGTCTCATGAAAAAAGGCAAACAGTGAGGTTTGTATGAAAAAGCCATAGAGTGAAAAAAGGCAGAGTATACAAAATTAAAAAAAAAGCCATAGATGTCCTAGAGGTCCTTTATACATTTGTGTTGTGTTTCATGATTCTGTGGGTATTCCCTTGCAAGTTGGATTAGCACTTAGCAGTTGAAAGCTTGGTAGGTTACCAAGTCAAGTTCAGGATTGGGGATAGATTCTGGACTTGTCCAGGATAGGAAGGGTAGTTTCATGGAGAATTGGTGTCTGTAATCTGTTTGATTATAGTGAAATTCCATCATTGTTGTGATGGAGACTGGATGTAGGCTGCACTGCACTTAGCAGCTGAATCAGGATACTTCTGGGTGTGATTCTCTCTCTCTCTTCTACTCAATTTCTGGTTCTGTTCGTAGGAGACAAAAATGAAAAATATCTCCTCATTGGTTACGAGACAAAAAGAAAATGTCTCTTGACTAGTGACGAGACAAAAAGCAGAAATATCTCCTAAATCATTTGAAAAGGGCAGCAAGTGTTACACAGCAAAAATGGGCTAAGATTCAACCCCTTCTCTTAGCCACTGATAAACCATCAATTGGTATCAAAGCGTGGTCTCAAAGAGACCAAGCTTTGCAGCTTGGAGAAAAGATCCTGATGGCAGAAAATAGTGGCTCATACCTGGTGGCCTACACTATGACTGAAGGGCAGTCAAGCAACAGACCTCCTCTCTTTAATGGGAAGAACTACACTTATTGGAACGAAAGAATGAAGATTTTTGTCAAATCAGTTGACTACAAACTCTGGAAAATCATCCTAGAAGATCTTCAATTCCCAACCACCACAGGGACTGATGGTGTGGTCTCTCTCAAAGGTGAAGCCAGCTGGACCGAAGAAGACAAAAAGAAGGTAGAGCTCAACACCAAAGCTGTCAACTTGCTTAACTGTGCTATCAGCTTCGAGGAATACCGACGGGTCTCAAGATGCACAACAGCAAAGGAAATCTGGGACAAATTACAAGTCACTCATGAAGACACAACCCTAGTAAAGAAGACCAGAATAGACATGCTAAACAGAGAGTATGAAATATTCTCAATGAAGGAAGGAGAATCTATAGATGAGTTGTTTGAAAGATTCAATGTCATCATTATTGGCTTAGATGCTATGGGGATCACGTATCCTGAATCTGTACTTGTGAGGAGAATTTTGAGAAGTCTCACAAAAGAGTGAGAAACTAAGGCTATAGTGACATCTGAGAGCAGTGGTCTTGATTCCATGACATATGATGATTTGAGAGAAAACTTACTTACATTTGAAAAAAGATACTAAATGAAAAGGAATAGCTCTCACATCTGTTGCTAACCCCCTGGATGATGAATCCAGTAATTATTCTTTTGAAAATAAATTTATTTTGTTTGCAAAATATTTCAGGAAAATGGTGAAGCTCAAGGAAAGGAACAAAGGAAGTGATTCAAGAAAACCAAGGAAAAATTCCAGCAAGGTGATATGCTACAACTGCAAGGAGACTGGGCACTTCAAATCTGATTGCCCTAAGCTAACTAAAGAGGAGAAGCCGAAAAAGGAAAAGAAGAAGGGACTCATGGCTTCTTGGGAAGACTTGGATAACGATTCGAATGAAGATGAAGAATCAGAAACCAAGTCTCAAACCTGCCTTATGGCTGATCATGTTGAGCAGGTAGTATTTCATAACCCTGACACTGAAGATCTTCATCTCATGATTGATCATCTTTCTGAAAAAATTAGATGCTTCTTGCTAGAAAACCAAAATCTTGAGTCTCAAATTGAAATTCTTAAAGTTGAAAATGATTTTCTAAAAGAAAAACTGAGAGAAGCTGAAACCGTTGTTGATCTTGTTGAAGAAAACAAGCAATTGAAAGCAGAAATAAAAGGGTGTGAAAAATAACATTATGTGGTTGCTTATCTTAACTGTTTTGAAGAAAATGAGAAGCTGCTCAAAGAGATAAAAAGACTTAAAGAGGACTTAGCCATATTTGCTCAAAGTTCAGAAAATTTAAATCAACTATTGGCTAGTCAAAAACCTCTTTACGACAAAGCTGGGTTGGGATTCCATAAAACAGCGAAACCTATTGAAAAATCTTCTTTTACAAACATAGCATCATCTTCAAATGATGTAAGGTTTCAAAACCCAACAAGCTTTGTAAAAATAGCTGATCATAGATTTTGTAGATTGTGCAATCGGAATGGCCACTTTCCCATTCAATGTTTCTTTGGTGAAAGAATGATTGAAAACAAAGTTTGTAAAATTATTTTTGATTATAATGGATTGAGAATATGGTTTAACGTGAAAGGATCCAAAAATATTTAGATACCTAAGGTCACTTGAGCTCATTTTGTAGGTTTGCCTAGTATCCAAGTGAAAGGACAATATGTGGTACATAGATAGTGGATGTTCTAGGCATATGACTGGAAAGGCAACCTTCTTTATTAAGCTTGATGAATATGATGGAGCGTTTGTCATTTTTGGTGATAATGGCAAAGAAAAGATAGTGGCCATTGAAAAAGTTGGTAAAAATTTTTCCTCTTTTATAAATGATGTTCTTCTTGTTGATGGTTTGAAACACAATCTGTTAAGTGTAAGCCAATTATGTGATCTTGGATATGAAGTCATTTTTAGGAAATTGGTTTGTTTAGTTATTTGTAAAAAAACTGGGGATATTTTGTTTGAAGCTAAAAGGTGTAACAATGTATATGGATTGACTCTTGAGGATTTAAAAGATCAAAAAGTAACATGCTTTACATCACTTGAATCTGAAAAATAGCTTTGGCATAAGAAATTGGGTCATGCAAGCATGTACCAAATTTCTAAGCTTGTTAAGAAAAACTTGGTAAGAGGAATTTCAAATATTAAATTTGATAAGGATATTACTTGTGATGCTTGTCAATTAGGCAAACAAGTAAAATCCTCTTTTAAACCAAAAGATAGAATTTCTACTAAGAGGCCATTGAAAATGTTGTATATTGATCTTTTTGATCCAACAAGAACACAAAGCTTATGAGGTAAATATTATGGATTGGTAGTGGTGAATGACTACTCTAGATTCAGTTGGGTACTTTTTCTTGCTCATAAGAATGATGCTTTCCATACTTTCTCAACCCTTTGCAAAAGAATTCAAAATGAAAAAGATTTGAAAATTGCCCATTTAAGAAGTGATCACGGAAAGAAATTCGAAAATCAAGATTTTGGAAAATTATGTGATGATTTTGGAATTGCTCATAATTTTTCATGCCCTAGAACACCTCAACAAAATGGGGTAGTTGAAAGAAGGAATAGAAGCCTTCAAAAAATGACTAGGGCTATGCTATGTAAAAATGAGATTCCAAAATTTCTATGGGCTGAAGCTGTGAATACAGCTTGTTATATTTTGAATAGGACTATTATTAGAAAATGGTTAAAGAAAACTCCTTATGAGCTATGGAAAGGAACCCCTCCTAATCTTAAGTATTTCCACATTTTTGGTTGCAAATGTTTTGTGCTTAATAACAAAGAAAACATTGGAAAATTTGATCCAAAAGCCTATGAGGGAATGTTTGTTGGATACTCCACTACTAGCAAAGCATATCGAATTTACCTCAAAGATCATAGGACCATAGAGGAATTCATACACGTTTCTTTTTGTGATACTAATGCAATACCCAGTGTTCTTTTAGATGATGATACAGGAAGTGAAGCTAACATGAACCATCAATCAAGTCAAGAAAACCCAACAGTTGTCTAAAATGAAGAATTTGTCTGCCCAAATTTATCTCATCAGAATGGAGGAGATATTTTTGTTTTGTCTCCTGAGCCAGTAAGAGAATCTGGAATAGAACAATCTGCTGAAGCTCACCAAAGCTCATCCTTACTCTGAAAACCAAGAGAGTGGAAGTCTATGAGAGGTTATCCTCATGATTTCATCATAGGTGACCCTTCCAAAGGAGTAACAACAAGATTCTCATCCAAGAAACAAGCCGAGCCTAGCAATGTTGCTTTTTTGTCACAAATAGAGCCTCTCAATGTGAAGCAAGCACTTGAAGACCCCTCTTGGGTCAAAGTCATGGAAGAGGAGCTTGCTCAATTTGAAAAGAATGATGTTTGGACACTTGTTGCTAATCCGAATGGTAAGAAGGTAACGGGTACTAAGTGAATTTTCAAAAATAAATTAGGTGAGGATGGAAGTGTTGTTCGTAACAAGGCTAGATTAGTGGCCCAAGGTTACGATCAAGAAGAGGATATAGATTTTGATGAGTCTTTTGCCCCGGTAGCAAGAATGGAAGCAATTAGGTTGCTTCTTGCCTATGCTACCCACAAGGGGTTTAAAATGTTCCAAATGGATGTCAAATGTGCTTTCCTTAATGGATTTATAGATAGAGAAGTATTTGTGGCCTAACCCCCCGATTTTGAAAGAAAAGAATATCCAAATCATGTTTTTAAGCTTTTAAAGGCTCTTTATGGCCTAAGGCAAGCTCCAAGAGCTTGGTATGAAAGGCTTATTGCCTTCTTGTTGGAAAACTAATTTCAAAGGGAACCACCGATACAACTTTGTTTATAAAAGTATCAAATGATGATATTCTTCTTGTTCAAGTTTATGTGGATGATATAGTGTTTGGATCGGCAAATGAATCCTTGTGTGAAGAGTTTGGAAAACTCATGACTAGTGAGTTTGAAATGAGTTTAATGGGAGAACTAACATTCTTTCTTGGTCTCCAAATTAAACAAACTCCTAGTGGCATTTTTATTCACCAAGGAAAATATGCTAAAGAATTAATCAAGAAATTTGGCCTATAAAATTCCAAACCTATGTGAACTCTAATGCATCCAAATCTAAACTTGAAAAAGATGAGAACGGTAAAGATGTGGATGAAACACGGTATAGAGGAATGATTGGTTCACTCATGTATCTTACATCCTCTAGACCGGATATTGTTCATAGTGTGGGTGTATGTTCAAGATTTCAATCTCACCCAAAAGAATCCCATCTTTCAGCTGTAAAAAGAATCATTAGATACATTAAGGGAACTTATGATTATGACTTATGGTATCCTAGAACTAATGACTTTTGTGCAGTAGGTTTTTGTGATGCAGATTATGCGGGAGACCGGGTGGATAGAAGGAGCACCTCCGGAATGTGTTGCTTCCTTGGAAGCTCACATAACATGTGGTCAAGCAAGAAACAAGCCACAGTTGCTCTATCCATAGCCGAAGCTGAATATATATATCTGCCTCTACGTGTTGTTCACAATTAATTTGGTTGAAAACTCAGTTGGAAGATTACAAATTGAAAATCAATAGCATACCCTTATTTTGTGACAATATGAGTACAATAAACATTTTAAAAAATTCTGTTCTGCACTCTAGAACCAAGCACATTGAAGTGAGATATTATTTCATTAGAGAACATGTGAAAAAGGGAACTATTGATATTCAATTTGTTAAATTCGAAGAACAACTTGCAGACATTTTTACTAAACCATTGTGTGAAGACAGATTCTGTTCTCTAAGAAATAGTTTGGGAATGTTAGAATTAAATTATATTGATAATTTGTGAACTTTCTGATTCTGGTTGGTTTGTCTCGTAGGTAGGGAGGAGACAAATTTGAGAACGTGATGAGCAAGCCATGATATAGGGGGAGAAACTGATGTTAATGATCTTGGGCCCCACCAAATCCTCTTTGACCTTATCCATGACTTTGGCCGTTTTGAATTCCTCTTTATTTTTAAATAATACTTTTTGGGATGATGTCACATCATATCTTGTAGGAAGGTGTTCTTGTCAAATCATAATCTTTTCTTTCACCTTTTCCCTTGATTCTAGGAGCTAACCTCTTATTTTTTAATTTTAAAATTCCTTCCTTGTTTATAACCCTGCCACTTAATGGTCATTACTCTCTTAACTATCTCTCTCCACTCAGCATTAAATGCTCTAATAAACTCCCATCTCTCTCCAATCTCATCACCCACTCCTTCATCTTCCCTCTCCTTTCTTCACTTTCATAACATGAAAAAGAAAGTGGCTCCTAAGAGAAGTAGCCGAACTCCTCTACCCAAAAATCCTTCATTTTCTTCCACTCCTCAAACACATACTCATATTCACATACACTCCACATCTTCTTCATCTCCTTCACCTTCCTCCAAACAAACCGAAACCTTGAGAAGAAAGGTTATTGCTCAGAAAACTTCATCCAGAAAGAAAATTGGAAAGGATAAAGAACTGGTTGTAGAAGAAGAAGAAGAGGAGTCTCAGTCTTCTCTACCCTATTCACCACCAAGAAAATCAACCCCTCGTCCCTCTGCTGGCCGCAGTTCACAGCGCGCAAAAAGTTACGTGCTTCGTAACACCAAGGAACCACCGAATTTGGAATCACTTGATTTCAAAAATAAGTACAACAAAGGTCACTCACACTTTGATCCAGTTAGATTTTGGTGATGTGAAAATGGCTCATCAAGGTGTTGCAAAATGTGCTGGTATTGGACAGGTTTGCTTAGAAACTTTCAACGGTACCAAGTTGACTTTGAAGCGTGTGAAGCATGTTCCAGATATTCGGTTGAACTTACTTTCTGTTGGTAAGTTGTGTGATGAAGACTTGGATAGCTCATTTTCTCGTGATAGCTGGAAGCTCACCAAGGGTTCCATGGTTATTGCTAGAGGTACTCGACACTCTACTCTTTATTTAACTCAAGCAAAGATTGTGAAAGATGTTGTTAATGCTGCTGAGTTTGTTGATGAAACTGATTTATGGTATAAAAGATTATTTCATATGAGTGAGAAAGGCATGAATATGTTATCCAAGAGGAATCTTTTATATGGTTGCAAGGTTGCTTTGCAAAAGTGCAACCATTGCTTTGCTGGAAAACAAAACAGGGTTTCTTTTAAGAGTCATCCACCTTCAAGAAAGCTGGAGATACTTGACTTGGTGCATTCTGATATATGTGGGCCGATGAAGACAAGAACACTTGGAGGGTCTATCTATTTTGTAACCTTTATTGATGATCATTCTAGAAAATTATGTGTTTACACTTTGAAGACTAAAGATCAAGTTTTGAATATGTTCAAGCAATTTCAAGCTTCTGTTGAAAGAAAAACTGGAAAAAAGTTGAAATGCATTCGTACTGACAATGGTGGTGAGTACTCAGGTCCATTTGATGCTTATTGTAAAGAGCATGGTATAAGACATCAGAAGACTCCTCCAAAGACTCTTCAGTTGAATGGCTTGGCTGAAAGGATGAACAGAATATTGGTTGAAAGAGTTAGGTGTTTATTGTCATAATCTGGATTGGTAAAATCCTTTTGGGGGTGAATCTTTGAGCACTATTGTTCATGTCTTGAACCGGACACCATGTGTTTCCTTGCAATTTGAAGTGCTAGAGAAGGTATGGTCAGGTAAAGATGTTTCTTATGATCATTTAAGAGTTTTTGGATGTAAAGCTTTTGTTCATATTCCTAAAGATGAGAGATCTAAGCTTGATGTAAAGACTAGGCAGTGTATTTTTATTGCTTATAGTATGGATGAGTTTGGTTACAGGTTTTATGATCCTGTTAGCAAGAAGGTGATTCGGAGTAGAGAGGTTGTCTTTGTTGAAGACCAAACACTGAAGGATGTTGATAATGCGGAGAAGCCAATGGTTCAGCCTAGTGATGATTTTTCTGACTTGGATATTACTCCCGCTATGCCTATGGTAGAGGATGGTAGAGTTGAAGCTCAAAATAATGAGCATGATACAAGTGCAAGTGAAGATGGAATAATTGATCCGATGCTTGATGAAGTTGGTGATGATGATCAAGATGAACAACCAACTTTGGAAATTCCTGTAAATGTATTCAGAAGGTCTACAAGAGAGAGGAAGCCTTCGTCAAGGTATTCTCCACATGAGTTTGTTTTGTTGACTGATGGGGGAGAACCTGAATGCTTTGGAGAGGCTGTTGAAGATGAAAGCAAAGCTCAATGGCTTGAAGCTATGCAAGAAGAAATGAAGTCCTTGCTTGAGAATGATACCTATGAGTTGGTGAAGCTATCGAAGGGTATGCGAGTTTTGAAGAACAAATGGGTATTTAGAATCAAGAATGAAGAACACAATTCTAATCCTCGGTATAAGGCTAGATTGGTTGTTAGAGGTTTTAGCCACAGAAAAGGTGTTGATTATGAGATCTTTTCTCCTATTGTGAGGATGTCATCCATTTGTGCTGTGCTTGGATTAGCATCTTCTCTTGATTTGGAGATTGAGCAAATGGATGTGAAGACAGCTTTTCTTCATGGTGATTTAGATAAGGAGATCTACATATATGGAGCAACCGGAGGGCTTTGTTGTTAAAGGAAAGGAAGATTTTATGTGCAAACTTAAGAAGAGTCTTTATGGGTTGAAGCAAGCTCCAAGACAGTGGTACAAGAAGTTTGAATCTGTTATGGGGGAGCATGATTACCGTAAGACAACTTCAGATCATTGTGTATTTGTGCAAAAATTTTCTGATGGTGATTTTATCATTCTTTTGCTTTATGTGGATGATATTTTGATTGTGGGCAAAAATGCTTTGAGGATTAATGAGTTGAAGAAACAGTTGAGCAAGTTCTTTGCTATGAAGGACTTGGGTCCTGCCAAACAGATTTTGGGCATGACCATTACTCGTTATAGAGATTCCAAGAAGCTTTATTCGTCACAGGAGAAGTACATAAAGAAGGTGCTTCAAAGGTTTTGTATGAATGATTCCAAATGTGTTACTAGTTCTTTTGCTCCTCATCTTAAGTTGAGCACCAACCAGTGTCCAACCACTGATGAGGAGAAATAAGCAATGGATGAAATTCCTTATGCCTCAGCTGTTGGAAGCTTGATGTATGCTATGGTTTGTACTAGACCAGACATTGCTCATGCGGTTGGTACTGTGAGTTATTTTCTCTCTAATCTAGGTAAAGAACACTGGAATGCTGTTAAATGGATTATGAGATATCTCAAAAGTACAACTAACTTGAGTTTGAGTTTTGGTGGTAAGAAACCTTTGCTAGTTGGCTTTACTGATACAGACATGGCAAGAGATATTGATTCTCGAAAGTCTACTTTAGGTTATTTGGTTACAGAAGTGTGTCGCACTTTCTACCACAGAGGCAGAGTTTATTGCAGCAACTGAAGCATGTAAAGAGTTATTGTGGATGAAGAAGTTTCTTGTAGCACTTGGTTTCAAGAAAGACCGTTATGTGTTGTTATGTGATAGCCAAAGTGCTATTCATCTTGCCAAAAATTCTATTTTTCATGCAAGATCTAAACATATTGATGTTAGGTATCACTGGATACGGGATGTGTTAGATTCCAAGTTGTTAGAACTTGAGAAAGTTCACACTGATGACAATGGTGCTGATATGATGACAAAAGCATTGTCAAGAGATAAGCTTGAAACATATTGTTTGATCGCCGGAATGGCGAGGGCCCCCACCTAGTCGAGAAGGGGGAGATTTGTTGGATTTTTTCTCTCCTTTGTGAGGCCCAAACCCAACATTTTGAGGGTGTTTCTTTACACCCATTGTGCCATAACCCTAAACAGATTTTTGGGGTCTTTTGAGAGAGAGAGAAAGTAGCCACCAAAGTGAGAGAAGAGGAAAAACAGAATTTTCGTTTTTATGCAAAGCAGTAAATTTCAAATGGTAGTTTCCCATTCGTTCACCGTTAGATTGGCTTGAAATTTGAACTACGTGTTCTTCTCATCTTGTTATTCGTTCTGGTCAGTGGAGATGTTGATTGGAAATCTTCAGTGGGAGAAATTTTCTTTGCAAGAGAGAAAATAGGTTTTCCATTTTTACACAGAGCAGTAATTTTTGAACGGCAGTTTCTCATTCTTTCACAGCTGGATCGACGTGAAATTTAAGCTATAGATTCCTCACATATTGTCCTTCATTCTGAATGGTGGAGATTTTAATTGGAGGTCTGCAGAGGGAGAAATAGACTTTGGACAGCAGCTCTATTTTTTGATATTTTTCATTTTCTTGCTTTTCATTTGTGAGTTTTGGTGCTTTGATGTTTTGGCTGGTTATATGCACGTTTTTATGCTTTGTTTGAGACTCTCTTGTACCTCATTTGATTATAGTGGAGCTATTTCATTGGTCTGGACAATCCGTGATTTTTACCTCTCACATTGAGGGAGTTTTCCACGTTAAAATCTCGGTGTGTTCTTGTTATTGCCTTACTTGCTATATTTGCTTGTTATAGTTGCTGCCATATTGTGTTGTGAGTGCTTCCATGTTATTCTTGTTTTGGAGATTTGTGTTGTTTCCGCTGCTAGGCTCTTTCAAAAACCTTACTAAAGAAAAACCCAATGGGAATAAAACTTTAGTGAAGGAAAAAGAGTACAATATCCTTTGTGATGGAGACTGCCTCATTAAAAATATTGTCAAAAAAATCCAATGGGAAAATAAACCTGACCAAGAAAAAAAGTACAGTCTCCCCCTCTTGTCGATATTATTTAATATCTCGAAATCGGCGCATCCCAACCTGATGTACCAATCATTCAAAAGAGAATTTTGGGAGTGACTTTGTAAATAAATATGCCAAATTATCGCTTGAGCGAATCTGTTGGACATCAATTGTTCATTGATTTTGAAGATTATAAGTGAAGAAGAATTTTGGAGAAATATGCTTTGTTCTATCACCTTTGATGTATCCACATTTAAGTTGAGCAATACATGCTGTATTATCTTCAAACAGAACAGTTGGAGCTATCTTCTGATCAATCAGTCCACATAATGACAGAATATATTGGATCAGACTCCTGAGCCAAAAACACTCGCGACTAGCTTCATGTATTGCTAGTATTTCAGCATGATTAGAGGATGTTGCTACAATCGTCTGTTTTGTAGACCTTCATGATATAGATGTACCATCATATGTGAACAGGTATCCTATTTGAAATCTTCCTTTGTGTGGATCAGACAAGTATCCTGCATCTGCATAGCTAACTAGTTGTAACTTGGATCCATAGGGATAAAATAATCCCATATCAACCGTTCCATGAAGATATCGAAAAAAAATTTTTGATTCCATTCCAATGTCTTCTTGTTGGAGAAGAACTATACCTTGCTAGTAAATTCACCGCAAATGATATGTCAGGTCATGTATTATTAGCAAGAGACATTAGCACTCTAATAGCACTAAGATATGGTACTTCAGGACCAAGGAAGTCTTCATTTTCTTCTTTAGGACGGAATTGATCATTTTTCACATCCAAAGACCTTACGATCATTGGGGTACTTAATGGATGTGACTTATCCATATAAAATCTCTTCACGATCTTTCCTGCGTATGTTGTTTGATGAATGAAGATCCCTTTTTTTGTGTGCTCGATCTACAGGCTGACACAAAATTTAGTCTTTCCAAGATCTTTCATCTCAAACTCTTCTTTTAGAGCTTTTATAGTTGTTGGAATCTCTTCAGGAGCTCCAATGATATTTAAATCATCAACGTACACAGCAATTATAATGAATCCAGATGCAGATTTCTTTATGAAAATACATAGGCAGATATCATCATTCTTGAATTTGTTTTTGGCCAAATATTCAGTAAGACGATTATACCACATTCGTCCATATTGCTTTAGACCATATAAAGATATTTGTAATTTGACTGAGTATAACCCATGCGAATATTCATGGGATGGTTTAGATATCTTTAGTCCTTCAGAAACTTTCATATAGATATCACGATCTAATGATCCGTATAAATAGGTTGTCACCACATCCATTAAATGCATATGTAGTTTACGGTATGCGGATAAACTGACCAAATAACGCAATGTTATTGCATCCACTATAGGGGAATATGTTTCTTCATACTCTATACTGGGCCTTTGTAAAAAACCTTGTGCCACAAGTCGAGCTTTGTAGCGTACAATTTTATTTTTCTCATTTCGTTTTCCCACAAATACCCATCTATATCCAACAGGTTTTACATCTTCTGGTGTACAGACTACAGGTCCAAAGACTTCACATTTTGTAAGTCTAACTCAGCCTTCATAGCTTCTTCCTATTTTGGCCAATCATTTCTTTGTTGACATTCTTCAACTGTTTTTGGCTCAAGATCCTTAATTTTATGCATGATATTTAATGCCACATTATATGCAAATTTTTCATTGACAATTGTCTTATTTCGCTCCCATTTTTCTCCTGTAAAGACATAATTTATCGAGATCTTGTCATTTTCACAATTTTCAGGTACCTGAACGTCTTCTAGCATTAAAACTATATCAGAATTTTGGACAACTGCAAGTGTCTTTACTATGTCTTTATCTTTTTCAACAGGAGTAGTATTTTTCTCTTTTCTTTTTTGAAGATTTTTGTCTTTGGAACCAACAGGTCTACCACGCTTCTGGCGTGAATTTGTTTCAGGGGCCACTTGTCCAATTGGGACATCAATTCGAATTGGCGCATTTTCAGTTGGTATATAAGATTTGGTTATTCTCTTTGGATCAAAAAATGCATCAGGCAATTCATTTTCTATTCTTTACAAATGTATAATCTTTTGAACTTCTAGTTCAATTGCCCTGATCGAGGATCTAAATACATCAAGGATGATGCATTCTAATTAAGTTTCTTTCCAAGAAGCTTATTCTCTCCCCTAATGTTGGAAATTTTGATTCATCAAAATGACAATCTGCAAATCGGGCTTTAAATACATCTCCAGTTTGTACCTCATGATACCTCACTATAAAGGGAGAATCATATCCAACATATATCCCCAATTTTTTTTTGGGTCTCATTTTGGTGCGAGAAGGTATGCAATGGGAACATATATCGCACACCCAAATATTCTTAAATGGGAAATATTTTGCTGCTGGCCAAAAGCTAATTGTATAGGAGAGAACTGATGGTAACTTGTTGGCCTCAAACGAAGAAGTGCTGCGGCATGCAAAATAGCATGCCCAAGCCGATGTTGGGAGATTTGTTCTCATAAGTAAGGTCTAGAAATTAATTGGAGGCATTTCAATAAGTGATTCTGCTAACCCATTTTGTGTGTGAACATGAGCTACTGGATGTTCAACGCTTATTCCATTAGCCATACAATAAGCATCAAAGGCTTGGGAAGTAAATTCACCAGCATTATCAAGGCGAATTGCTTTTATTGGATTTTCTAGAAACTGTGCTTTTAATCGAATAATTTGCAAGTAATCTCGCAAAGGCTAGGTTGCGAGAAGACAACAAGCACACATGTGACTATCTCGAAGATGCGTCTATTAGGACCATAAAATATCTAAAAGATCCACATGGTGGATGAATAGGTATACATATATCGCATTGAATCCTTTCCAGGAATTCAGGGGACTCAAATCCAATCTTTACTGGTGATGGCCTTAAAATTAGCTTTCCTTGAGAACATGCAACACAACAAAATTCACTAGATTTAAGAATCTTCTGGTTCTTTAGTGAATGTCTATTGGAGTTTTCAATAATTCTCCGCATCATGGTTGTTTCCGGATGACCCAATCAATCATGCCTAGTTATGAATTCATTTGGGCTAGTAAACTTCTAGTGTACAATGGCATGTGATTCAATTGCACTAATTTTGGTATAATATAGCCCAGATGAAAGTGAGGGTAACTTTTCTAATATAACCTTTTTTTATTTGAATCATAAGTTGTGATACATAAGTACTCATGATTTTCCACATTCATTGTTTCAATATGATGTTCATTTTGGCAAATATCTTTGAAACTCAATAAGTTCCTTAGAGACTTAGTAGACAATAGTGCATTATCTATTATGAATTTTGTTCCTCCAAGAAACAAAATTATAGCTCTTCTGGAGCTTTCTATCACATTGCCTGAGTCAATAATAGTATTAACATATTCTTCTTTTGGCAAAAGATGAGTAAAATATATATTACTTTTAAGAATGGTGTGCGAACTTGCACTATCTGCAAGGCAAACATCTTTATTATATATCTTTGCCATTTTCTTCAAAGACAAATAATAATAAAATGAGTAGAAATATTTGTGCAGTAAAATTATTTTCTTGATTGAAAATATTTTTCTAAAAAGTATAGTATATACTAAAGATTTTATTATTATTATCTTGGTACATTCAGTAATTTTGAAATTCCTAAATATTTTATTAAACATCATTTATATACATCATACTTAAAATTCATATGTATAGAAAATAAAGCTTAACAAGAAGTTTCTTACATTATTTATTTACATGAATACTTAACAATCCCACATATTACACTATTCTATCATTGATCAAATGACCAATATTTCCTTTAGGATTCTCAAAGAAATCAGATACATCATAATGAGTGGTGTAATTTTTTCAACAGCATCATTTGAAACAAAATTCGTTTCTTTTTCTTTGTCGTCTTTTTTCAAAGATGCTTGATAAAGATCGACTAGGTGCCTTGGAGTATGACAGGTACGCGACCAATGGCCCTTTCCACCACAACGGAAATATTTATCCTCTGCTGATTTATTTTTGCCAATTATTTCTTTCTTTATCGCACTTTTGGTGAGATCCTTTCTTATGAACATATTTTTTCTTCCTTCCATAATTTTTCTTGTTGCCAAAACCTTGTCATTTACCTCTTCTGGGGTTATGATTTGCCGCATTTGTTTCAGGAAGTGGGGCGGCGCCAGCTGGGCGCGCTTCATAATTTTTTTTTAAAAGCAACTCATTGTTGCGTTCAGCAACAAGAAGGCAAAAAATTAACTCGGAATATTTTTTAAATCCTTTTTCTCGATACTACTACTACAGGAGCACATTCAAGACATGGAAGGTCGAGAAAGTTTTCTCTAACATATCATTATCAATTATCTTTTTCCCACATAATTTCATTCGTGAGGTGATTTGAAACATTGCTGAATTATATTCATTTATGGATTTAAAATCCTGTAGACGGAAGTGCGTCCATTCATATCGGGCTTGAGGAAGTATCACTGTCTTTTGATGATTATACCTTTCCTCAATGTCTTTTCACAGATCTGCATGATTTTTTAATGTGAGATATTCATTTTTCAATCATTCGTCAAGATGAAGATGAAGGAAGATCATGGCTTTAGCTTTATCTTTTTGGGATATATTATTTTCAGTCTTAATGGTATCTCCAAGATCCATTGAATCAAGATGGATTTTAGCATCTAGTATCCAAGATAAGTAGTTCATTCTTTCCAGATATATCAAGAACATTAAATTCAAAATGAAAGAGCTTTGACATAATAAAAATTTGTTACCTTAAGTCTTCCTAAATTTTGATCAGAGTCTTGTGTTAATAACGTATTCTGAAATAAATAACTAAAGAAAATATAATAAATATAAAATAAAGAACTATAAATAAAAAATACTAGTATTAATATTTTGCCATAAATATGATACTAATGTTCATAGTGGTAAATTGATATTGCAATAATTAATTTTTATAATTATTTTTGTACTATTAAAGGCTATATATAGTGTTTCTTTTTGGTTAGTGAGTCTAAATCTAAGAATCAAAACATTCTTTTTTTTCTAATATGTTATTCTTCTTTGATTGGGCAATTGTTTCTAAGGAGTTTTGTAGGTCAAGTTCAAATCACGTCTCCTCCATGTTTTCTACGTTTGTCCGAAAATATTCGAAGTGGAGCATATAATGAGATTGAATTTCCTCAATTTAGGTTCAGTTTTGAAAAATTCATGTCAACCTTGAAGATGCAATTCAAAGATTGGTACTATATTTAAATTTTCTTCTCTTAAACTTTTTGTATTAAAAATAATTTTATAACATATTGTGATTTTTTTTCAGAAACTATCGGCCTTCTGGTGCATTAATGCAATGCCATTGAGGAGAATAAAAGTCAATTTAGTTTGATAATTTTAACAAGAAGATAGTCTAAATTTGTACAGATTCTAAATGTTCGATCTTACATGTTATTTCGGTTGGGTGTTACGAGAATGACTCTAATCTATACGTATCTAAGAATTAGAATAGATTAAATATTATTTAAATAATTTAGTTCTAATATTGGTATTATTTGATTAAATTAGTTTTAGAGAAATTTAAATTGTTGTCTCAATTTATATATTATGACTATTCTTTTTGGATATGTTATTTTTAAACTTTTTAATATGAAATTTTTTATTTTTTTTTTATTTTTAAGTTTGTTTTTTTTAGATATATGTATCACCTTTTTTTGTATTTCAGATTAGTAATGCAATTATTAAGAAAAATATAATTCATCAATAGATTAGAATGATTAAAAGTTTAATTATATTGTGTGGACACAAGATTGATTAATTAAGATTAAGACGTGAAAAAGGAAAAAGAGTGCTTTCTTGCTAATATATAAAAATACGTGAAAAAAATTTAAAATATCACCATTTAAAAAAAATTGTTAATCACGCATATAAAGAGGGATTGGAGAATATAAATGGATATAAAAAATAAAAAATTATTACTCGATTGTAGAATAAAAAATAATTAATATATGTGACTTAAATTTTTATACGTACAATTAATATATATAAATAAACAAATATTTAAAATTATTTAACAAAATTATTATATATGTATAGATAAATAAAAAATTTTTTTCTTTAGTTTTCAAATATATTATTTATTTTATTTATTTAGAGTAATAACTAAATTTATTATAACTGTAGTACAATTATCCTTAAACTATTAGTATTATTAGTATATTTTTAAAATTATTGACATATTAATATATATAATAAGCAATAGTAAATTTTCTTTCATGTTTATCATTTAAAAAATTTATAATTTTGATATAATCTTTATTCTATTTTTTCCCCATACCTAATGACTATTGACTACGATCCTATCAATAGTATCACCTATAGTAGATTATACGAAGAGAAAATATGAAAAATAAAAATAATAATTATAAGGCTATAGAAAGTCCTATCCAAGTTTGACAAGAGCAAGACGGTTTACATAGAAATAGTTCTAATAGATGATAAGATTAGTTGATTCATTTACTAAATTTTTTCAAGTAATGCTAAGTTCAATTTATAAATAGAGTTTAATTTCGATGCATTGACAGTGTAAAGCGTTTTACACAGTCGTGCAATCACATCCGTTCTTTTGGATAACCATTCACGCGGTCAATGTGAAAGGTATTTATTTTTATTGATGTGTCATTACGTAATTAGATGCATGTGTAAAACTACTTTACGCTGTCAGTGCATTAAAATTAATTCTTATAAATATTTGTAGTTCATATTTTAAGTTAATTTTATAAGTATACCATTTCACAACTCAAAGACAATTCTTTTTAATAGCTTTGTAAATGCTAATAGCTTTTATATTTAATTTATTTTGTAGTACGATAAAATTCATTGTTCAATCAAGAATTATTTGATAAAAATATTTGAGAATGAATTAGTAGAAAGGAAGGTCTATGTCTTCTCAAATTTTGAGATTGAGAAATAAAGCGGAATATATCTTCTGACTGTACACACGTGCAAAATATCTTTTAAGAAGGAGTCACGTATAGTACATACCGTTGATGATCGTAAAATTTCGGATAATTATTTTAATTTGCTTGCCCATACTGATATATTGAAACAAACAAATGAATAATTCTACTTATTTGGTACGTAATTAATTTATATTAACTCACACAGAATTATTTTTCTTTTGATTTTAAAATTTGCCAAAAAATTGTATAATAGCATCATTTTATTGACAACAAAAATTTTAACAGTTTATTTATGAAAATATTTGTAATTGTATTGTGGCTTTTTTTAAAGGTCTATCGTTTTATTAATATACTATTGTTAATTTTATCGTTTAACATAAAATAAATCAGTAAATTCTCTTTATTTTATACACGTACGAAGTTATAATTTCTTATATTATTCACTCATTTATCCTTAATTTGGTACTTTTAATTCAATTTTTTTTGTTCAATTAGATGTTATTGGACTCTTGACTGGAAAAGAAAAACTTATATCATGGTCAAAAATAGAGAAAAGTGATCAGTACATTATGATTGATCTTCATGATTTGCAGTATGTAAAATTTTAATATTTTAATATGAATATTTCTTTTGGTAATAATTATGTGTTGTGGTGTAATTTTTTTTCTTTATGTATTACTACTTACTCTCTTAATTCTCGCTTTCATTCAAAAATGAGGAAAAAATAAGATATACACTATGAGATCAATTTACAATCTAATTACTTGATCATTTATGTGATTACCGAACAACCGAATACATAATTTATTATCTAATTTATAAAATTTAACAAAGACATTGGTAAACATATTGGTTTTGTATTTATTTATATATTTTATTTATTTATGTTATATTTGTAATTATATTATATCTATTTTTATCAATATATTTTTTTAAAAAAATATCGTTAGTGTTAGCACATAGTGTATTAAATAAATTAAATGATAGAAACACGTAATTATAAAAATATATATTATTAAAAAAAAAGTATACAAGTGACAAAAAAAATAATATAATTAATAACACAATTAGATTAAAAAAACCCTTAAAATATTATAAAAATATTATACATTATAGTATTTTTAGAAACATACATTGAACAAAGTGTTTATCAAATTAATTAAAATAAAGAATTGTAGTTATCAATCAATTTTTTTAAATAATTGTGTAAATAGTAGCAAGAATAGATAAAAAAAAGTAATAGTCATAAAATTACGTGAGAGGTAATAAAAAATCTGTAAAATAAATGTTGATGTCTATAGTAAATATGAATAGAAGTGAGAATAAAAATAGAGAATGAATTAAGTTTTACTAACTAATTTATATATATTAAAGAAAAATAACATATTATTAAAGACATATATATAGAGTAACCTACATATAAATAAAGAGTAAAAA
>NC_029794.2:112256910-112266563 GCF_000816755.2 Arachis ipaensis | reverse complement strand
TATTTATTTAGCTAGGAGACAAATGAAAAAGGAAAAAGTGACTATGATATTGTCACTGAAGTCATGCTTTTTTGTAGGTAGCATTGGATTTTCTTGGCTACCCTATTGTTAAAAAGAATCCTTGGACTTGGTTTACTTTGAAACACCAAAGATGGCCCCGCTTATAATGCATGAGAATTGATAGCCACCACCACAACATGCATTGCCATACATAGCTAACTTCTAGCTAGTTCCCTAACAATAATGGATGGATGAGGCATGCATCAATGGATCACAATTAAGCCTAAGCTGCAAAAACAACAGTAAAATAGTGGAAAGAAAAACAGTGACTCAGTGAGAGGCAGAGGCATTTGTCAACAAAAAGAAGGATGTTGACCTCCACAAAACAATATACAAAATTTTGAATAATAATAAATATATATAGGAAGCGTTACGAATAGATAGGGGTGAAAAAATGACAGGTAGTTTATTAGGGCTGCAGTCTAGTTTGTGTTTATCCTGTTTTAGTTTGGCTTTTTATAAAATAGGTACAGACTCAAATTCTTTTAAAAGTCTTAATATGTTAATAGACCAGACACAAATTCATTAATTAATCTTATTGGCTTATTAGGTCTGCCTGAACATGTTAAAAAGGTTTCAGGCCAGACTAGGATGAATAACAGACTAGGTCTAGTACTTTATAAAGAGCCTATAGCAGGCTCAGGCTAATTAATTACATGACATGGCAGGCCTGTTAAGAGTAAAGTCTGACCTAGTCTGGCCTGTTTTCACCCCTACAAATAGGTTTTCAGTTTTATATTTGTCCTCTAGTGAGATGTTGAATGACCATATTAGCCTCCAAAATAGGTTCCAAATTACTCAATTGGTCAATTAAATTAAGGAGTTTTCCTCTACTGCGTTGCAACTATGAAGCGTCGTTGTGATCCCCTACTCTAGCTGCTTCGGGATTCTCGGCCTTCTCCTTTCCATCTATTTCAAGTTTCAACATAATGTCTACAAGTTTCTCACTGCAACCAGTTAGAATGTGAATTTTACCACAATTTTCATACATTCTCCTTTTATATTAGGAGATTAAGAGATAAGATGATCAAATACATGAGTCGCACTTGAGTTATCATTCTCTTCACGCTTACATTGATTATCATGTTCAAATATATCCAAAGCATGTAACTCTTGGTATAATTCCTGAGGTGATAAAAGTAATTTTCATCAAAATTTCTTAAAAAGAAGTTTTCACTATATTTGAGCTGTAAATCAGTTCAGGAGAAACAGTAAATATTCCTTTAGCAAAAGAATACATTCACAACTGTAAATTGATCCCAATTCATCAATTGTTGCATCATCAATTTTGCCTCATCCCTTGATTGTATTTGAGGACTAAGTTTTTTGTAATTCTAAATTTACAACTAAAAGGAAAAGAAAAAAAAAAGAAGAACAGTCAGAATACCTAACAATATAAAGATTTAAAAGAAATTTTTCTGAAAAGCTCAATACTAAGACAAAGTTGTGACATCCCCTCTTTATTAGAACCCTATTATGTGGACTACTCTTTGTGACCCTTTTGCCATCTCCTTCGTCTGATATACTGTGACTTGCTCTGACTCTCCCACTGTGTTTTCGCGCGTGCTACTGTACGAGTGTTAATTTGGAGACATTCTTGACCGAGCTGCTGCTTTGCATTGTAATAGATAAACAGCTCACTGCTTTGAACAAAATCGACATCTTCAATGTTTAAACACTCCACAACGAAAGAATCGATTGCATTTTCTCTGTACACTTTTTTGGGTTCATGTCCATAACAAGCATGTTTGTCTCAATCTGAACTCTTCATATATTTTACATTAAATCTGGTTGGTGAAAAAGAATGCAAGTCTAAAACTTCAGTAAAGTACAATGCCGCACCTAAAACGTTTCTAATAAGGGAATAATATATAGTGATAATAATATTTAATGTTGTTGTATTTCGGCTCCATCATCACTTATTTATTCACTATTTATTTTTACGGTAATATTAATAGTTTAGAAAAAAAATTTGAGAATAAGAATAACAAAAATGTCAGAAATTAATTTATAAATGGAGTAAAAAATAGTGTTATTCAACTATATTAGTGTAAGATGTATTATCCACATATGTGGCTCTATATGTTCAGTGACCTAAAAAACACAAGTCACGTTTTGCATGAAACAAACAAAAAAAAAAGGCTACTGCAAAATACAAGCTGTGTTTGGCATGAGGGGCAATCAACTATTGAAACGTGTCTCATATCTCCTGCATGCGGACAAGATCAGTCATTTGACCACCTTGGAACTGTATGTTCAAAATGCAACCTGTGTTATTTGGCAGGTTGGCAGAAGCAAATTGCAAGTTGCGATTGGCATGAACTGGGCTGCATGTCCGACATGTGTTGTAGGAGAAATTTGAAGTGGGTCTTTATAACGCAAAACGTAAGTGAAGTTGTTTCACTTTGGCGAGGGTTCATAGTTTTTTGTTACAAGGAGAATTTCAGCGTTTTGTGTTGTAAGGGGGTGAGAGTTTCAGCGTTTTGTGTTGTAAAGGAGAGAGGATTCCAGCATTTTCGTTGCAAGAGAGGGAGGAAGAAGAATAGCAAAAAAGAAAGAGAGTAGTTTAAGTGGTGAGGAGTAAAATTAAGAGAAAAAAATGGTTCATGATTTTACATTACCTCAAGAACATATTATTAAATATCTAGATCATTAATGGATAAGTATTTTTTTATATTTTTATGATGAATAAATTTATTTATTTGTATTTTAACTTTTAATTTTATTGATGTTTTTTCTGTGTGATTTTTGGTACTAGCATATAGAGTATAGGTTTAATCGATTTGACACTTATTACTTCGTTAAAACTTTAAAATTTACACTAAAAGAATGTTTAATCTTAGTGACATATTCTTTATACATATACTTGTATAATATTTAAAATTTTGTAAATAGTGAGGTATTAAAAGGTATTTATAAATTTGATTTATTAATATTATTAATGTTATTATTAACACTAATAATAAGAAAAAATAATGATATAATAATAATATTATTATTCGGAACAAATTGGTCTCTATACACCTTGCACATTTCAAACATTTTGTACACGTGATGTACATATACTTGCCAATTGAGACGCTAGTTAGCGCAATATTCAAGAACGTGGCGATATGGGAGTCGCTCGACCTTGAAATGGCCACAATCGCAGTGTCGTTGCATAAAGTTAACCGTGTATATAGAACCATTTTGCATTTCACGAACCTCAAACATTTCATTGCGCCTATCAAACCGATTGACAACAATGTTTCCTGCACGTCGAAATTTTTCTTTAACTCGTTTGGTGGCAAATTCTGAATACGTGAATCCGTTGCAGACACAGTCATGAGCCTCATAGAATGTAGACGTAACAATGGCGGTCACAGAAAGGTTGCGTGTACCCTTCAAGACAGAATTTACACACTCTACCAAATTCATCGTCATTTGACCCCAACGATGATGCCCATTGAATGCCAATACCCATTTCTGAACACCGATCTTATCACACCATCGAGTATATGCCTCACCTCACTCTTTAAGTCTTTGGTAGTTTTTGTTGTACTCCTATTCTGTCCTAGAATAGCCTGTAGAACAAATCATGTAATCATAAGTAGATGCCACAAATTACTATGAATAGGACCATAACAACGAATTCAAATACCTGTGTTAACCACCAGTTTATGCAAATATAGAGCCTTGAACAATCTCCTTAAGAAGTTGGACCCGATGTGCCTGATGCAGAACATGTGCCACGCTCTTGGTGGTGACCATGCACCGTTACTGCAAGCTATTACTGCATCGATGGAGTTATGACGGTCAGAAATAATGCCCACGCCATCAATAGTAACAACATTAGATGGCGTTATAGCGATCAGAAATAATGCCCACGCCATCATAAGTAGATGGCACAAATTACTATGAATAGGACCATAACAACAAATTCAAATACCTGTGTTAACCACTAGTTTATGCAAATACAGAGTCTTGAACCTTCTTAAGAAGTTGGACCCGATGTGCCTGATGTAGAACATGTGCCACGTTCTTGGTGGTGACCATGCACCATTACTGCGAGCTATTGCTGCATCAATGGAGTTACGGTAGTCATAAATAATGTCCACACCATCAATGGTAACAACATATCTCCGCAAATCAGTTAGGAAAAATTCTCATGTGTCTACCGTCTCACCCTCGACAATCGCAAATGCAATAGGCACAATGTTTTGATTTCTATCTTGTGCCACCGCAACTAAAAGTGCACCTTTATATTTTCCATACAGATGTGTGCCATCAACCTGCAACCAATGGCTTGTGGTGTCTAAATGTTGCAATACATGGACAGAAGCTCCAAAAAATGCGATGGAGAACTTTTACACCTTGAACCTCCTCACTCTCACGATAAACGGAGAGCATTTTTATTTGAACACGAGACCTTATCATCTTCGCAATCATTGCTGTCAACCATACTGGCAGAGTTTGGTAAGAAACTTCCCAATCACCAAAAACTTTTGCGATAGATTTCTGTTTTGCCAACCAAGTCTTGCGGTAACTTACAGTGTAGTTGAACCTGGATTGAATTTCTGCAATAATAGACTTCACCTTTATCAATGGGTCTGCTTCAACTAATGGCCTAATAGTATCTGCAATTATGTCTGAATCCAATTTGGCATGATCTTGTGAAATCATCTCCATAGTGTACGTGTGTTTGCCATTGTATCGCTTGATCTCCCAACAACATTTCTTTCAAACCAAGCTAGCTCGGATAAGTCAATCGCACCCTGCACCATAACCCTTGCATTTTGCATAGAATGTCTGCAGCTTAAACTCATACATAGTGTAATCAACTCCTCTAAAGATAGTGTAGCTTTTGATTACAGATATCACCGACTCTCTAGAACCAAATTCTATTCCGACACTAAACTCACCATCTTCCGCCGCAACATTGCCTTCACCTACGACATGCGAACCACCGTTAGTCGGTCAAGGCAAATAAAAAAAAATGGTAGTGGTAACTTTAATTAATAACCATAACATACCCATATTCACATACTTAGGAAATTCCGAGACATGCATGGCTGCGAGATCCAGAGTTCACATAAAAGAAGGAACACCAAAAGGGTGTTGGTTTACAAGTGCATCTGATTCATTTTGCACCGCTGGATTGCCTGCTAGGTCTCCGTCATCATTTTTGTCATTGACTTCATAGTTGGTTTCGAACTCCTCTTCACTATCGTTGTTATCTTCTTCCCAATCTATATTCCCAAGTTCATCAACATTGACCTCCTCGCCAACTGCGTTCAACCCCGTATGCTATTCAAACTCAACGTACAGCTCTATCATCGGCACGTGAAAGTAAGTTTGTTGATAAATATAGAACATCTGCTGCATAAATGCGTCGTCAATGATAGACATTATTTGAAACTGTATCAGTCCACTAAATACTTGTACAAGATTCTTGTATAAAATGTTGCTCACCCTCTTCGAAATGTGACTTTGTATGTTCTCATAAAAACCATTTTGCAACTCTACAAAACTCATGGTGCATGGAATAGCAAATGAAAACGGATATTCACAAACAAAAGTTACTCCTTCGTGTGTATTTGGTAGTATAATCTCACCATTATAATACACTCACAAATTTGCAATACCTTCCATAACTTCAACGTCATCCAGGGGCGGAGCTAGACTAACTATTTAGGGGGGCGGTATTTAATAATTTACTAAAAATATTTTATATTACTATTTCTAATGATAAAATTAAAAAAAATAAATATATAATCTCAATCAAAGTAAGACAATAATATATAAAAGTTACCACTTACAATTTTGTATCATGAAAAGGCTATTCGACAGTTTTTTCTATTTTCAAAATCATCTTTTATTGAATTTGTGTCAAAAATAGCTACTAATTCTTTTTCTATATAGATGACCAAATTGTCTACAAGAAATTCATTACCCATCTTACTTTGGAGTCGTGTCTTAATAATTTTCATTGCTGAAAAAGCTTTTTCTGTTGTTGCTGTAGACATTGGTAGAGTCAAAACAAGACGTATTAATCTATTAACCATGTGATAAGTTCTTGATTTTCCCGTTTCTTGTAACTTGTTGCACAATTCAGAAAGTATACTAACGCCTTTCAAATGATTTGGTATATCATGCTGATAATGTTGCAACTGAGATTTCAAAATATTTAGCTCATTAGAAGGAAAGTCAAGGGGATAAAACTTCTCTGATAACTTGCTAATTTCTTCAATGTTAAATGATTTGAAATTGTCCTTAGGATCCAAAGCACAACTCAAAGTCAAAATCTCTATTGTTTGCTCATTAAATCTACTATTCAACTCTTGTATTTAACAGTCAATTGTTGCCAAAAATACATCTATTCGATAATGATGCTCAACTGTCACACTTGGTTAACGAGATCGACCTCTTCCAAAAATATATTGTGCCCTCATATTAGGAACTTCAATTTCATACTTTTCACAAAAATCTTTAATATTTGCAAAAAAATTGCACCATTCACCATCTCTTAATTGTTGAAGAAGTAACTTTGATGTAGAAACAATATGCATTGTATTAAGAATATCTTGAGATTGTTGTTGAAGTGCTTGGCAAAGAACATTATTGATTCCCATAATCTCTTTCATCAAGTGCAAAGTGAAAACAAATTCAAATGACAATATATTTTAGTAACACCATAAGCCTCACCTCTTTGTGCATAAGTTGTCCCATCTTCAATGATATTATTGAGAACAATGTTGATAGCAGTAAATATTTTTACCAAACTGCAAACAGAATTAAAGTGAGAGCTCCATCAAGTATCCCCAGCTCTTTGTAAAGTGCTTACTTGATTCGCACCTTTACCTGTTTCTAATTCATTTTGAGCAACCAAGTTTGTATTTTCAATTGCTTGAGCTTCTTGTAATTGATCATGTCTTTTTGAAGAAGCACTAACAATAGTGCCAATAGAGTTTAATAGAGTAAAAAATTCATGAATTTGAAGTACCTCTCTTGAAGCTACCACCCGTGCTAATTGTAACCTATGAGCAAAACAATGTACATAATATACTTGTGGAGAATCTTTAAAAAACAAAGCTTGCAAATCATTCAACTCACTCCGCATGTTGCTAGCACCATCATACCCTTGACCCCTAATATTTTCAACTTGGAGATTATAATGAGAAAGGACAGAAATCAATTCTTTCTTTAAAGTTATTGCACAAGTATCAGTGACATGCACAAGATCGAAGAATCTCTCTTTAACAAAACCATCTAGAGTAACAAATCTCAAAACAATGGCCATTTGCTCTTTTTTAGATTCATATCTAGCTTTATCAATAATAATACAAAATTTGACATCTCCAATCTCTTCTCTAATTGAATTTCTCACCTTAGTAGCAAGAATATGTAGAATTTCTTTTTGGACATCATTTGAAGTATACTTAGCATTTTTTGGAGCATTTTTCAAAACATTTTTTTTCACTTTTTCATTGTAAGATCCCAAAAATTTCAAAATTTTCAAGAAGTTATCTCTGTTGCTTGAACTTTGGCTTTCATCATATCCTCTATAGGCGCAACCTTGAAATGTCAACCATCTAATGCAATCTATAGATTGCTCCTAGTCGAATTCGATTATTTTCAATCCTTATGATGGAATGAGTTGGGACCTTTGCCAATGTGATTCAAAAGAGCATATTCTTTTCCACTATTTACTTTTTTCCAATTCCTGAAACCATTCTCAATAAAAGCATTTGAATCCGTATTGATTGAAGGTTCCTTAGCAAAAAAAAAAGCATGAAAAACACTATATGGCATCATCTTCTATAGAATATTCTAACTAAGATGGGAACAATTTAAACCATGAAGCTTGAAAGCGACGATGATTTTTATCACCAGAAAATGGATAGTTATCAAGAACTGGTTGATTTGGCCCAACTTTAATATAAGCCCGACGGATTTCATCTCTCTGATTTGGAGGAAACTTCCAAATCATTGGTCGCATTCCAAGATCTCTTTCCAAATGAAAAACATCCAGTTGATTAGGAAGAAGTCGTGGACGCTTTGAGCTATTCAATGGAGAACTTGAAGTAATAAAATTTGATGACCCTTCAAGTATTGGAGAAGTAATAGCCAAAGTATCTTCATTCCCTTGATCTTTTCTTTTAAAAAATGTATCAATGGTTTTGAACTTACCCATTATTCAAATGGCCAAATAAGTTCCTATAATTAAAAATATATTTAGCAAAAAGTGTAAATTATATAAAATTGTAATTAAATAGTTAACTAATAAAAAAACTAAATATACAAACTAACATATAATAACATAAACTTAATTAACAAATAATAGTAAATTAAGTAAATAACTAAATATATAAAAAAACATGAAAAAAATTAGGCAAGACTAACAAAAAAATAATAAAAAAATATTAAACAAAAAATTGCAATGCTAGATTATATAATTTATTCTTCTTATTCTTTCATCCTACAACGTAACATTTACTAGTCCATAAAAAATTGTAATATTAAATACAATTTATTTATTCTATTTTTATATGACTATATGTCTTTATTGTTAGTTCAATAATTTTTTTGAAATAAAAAAGAATAAAAATAGAACATTTTTTAGGAAAGAGGAGTGAAGAACCACTTGTTGAACTACTATCTTTTTCTTAATTTGCCAAAAAAAAAAAAAGCAAGAGTCAAAGAGGTAGAAAATAAGAAGATTAAAGAGATAAAGAAAGAGAAAAATAGGAAAAGTTGTTACCTACTGCAAAGTGAAAGTGAGAAGTTTGAGTGAATGAAGACATTAGGAGAAGAAAAAGAATTTATATTTTATTTTTTAAATAAAGTGAATTATTGGGCTAGACCTAAAATTATTATACTTTATTAATGTTATATAAAAATAGACTGATTTTTTCATGAATTAAAAGAGGGCTAGAAAAATGTACCCAAAAAAAAGGGGACTGGAAAATAAAAAAAAATGGGGTCATGTCTATTTTTTTTTGTTAAAAAAAAATAAAAAATTGGGGGGGCCATTGCCCCCCTTTTTAAGTGTGTATCTCCGTCTCTGACTTTATCTAACCCGATTTTTTTAACACAACTAATTGTCAAAAAAACTCACAAATATAAAATATATGAAAGAAAGAGGAATGAGACTAGAAGTGAGGTACAAGTCTAGATTTGAGTTTCATATTTATAGACAAGACTCTGAGTTAAAATATTTTTTTGTGTACAAAATCAAGCTGCATTTTGCAGCTTTCAGTAGAAAAATTCTGCACATTTAAAACGTAATCTGCGTTTTGGTATTTAAAAAAATTTTAAAAGCCCATTTTAAAAACGCAAGATGAGTTTTGATCATTTCAAAAAAAAAATAAACAATAAAAATGTGACAAACTTAACACGCAACCTGTGTTTGATTTGTTTCATAAACGAAAAAAAAAAGAAACAAAATAAAAAAATAAAACGTAGGCTGCGATTTTCACTGACACCATAGTAGCGAAAATATTTTATATACATCTATTTCGTTGAGTTATACCATAATTATTTTCATATGAAAAAAAAATCAGCCAATATAATACAACATTATAAATATATTTTATTAGTCATGATATATGAGA
>NC_029794.2:112201206-112256849 GCF_000816755.2 Arachis ipaensis | reverse complement strand
AATGTTAAAGTATATCTATCTATTAATAATATATTAAAACAGAGCTAAAGGTAGTTTTTAGATATATTGTTAGTCTTCTAACTAGTTTTTTACTATAATGTCACGTCAGTTTAAGTGGCTAATTCACATAACTTGAGCATATTTTTTTATCTTTATATTATGCCAAAAGATTTCATTGTATTTTTATCTCTTCATAATAACATATCTTTATATAATGTTATAGGATTCTTTTTTAACCTTAACTTTTCATATTCTCTTATACTTTATTTTTATGTAGGTTATACTATTACTTTCAATGTTAGGATTTTTTTATTTAAATTAAATAAATATAGTATTTATAAAAATAAATAAACATTGAAGTAATTACAAAAATACATCCTCAGTCACATTTCGGATGCTAAGGGTGTTTGTCAAAAATGAACACATCTCGGATGCACAGACCCCGTTCTGTGATAGGCGTCTGTGAGTCATATCTCGGATGCAACCGTGATATGTACATGCGCTGATATTGGATACTGAGCATCCGAGATACGCACGTTTCATGATTAGGGTCAGTGCATCCGAGATAAACGCAGCTTTCTAATGTCCCCCTCATCATCCGAGATATAGTCAAGTATCTGATTAGGGTCTCAGCACACAAGATATGTGTATTATGGTATAGATGTCTCTGCACCCAATATATGTTGTAGAAAAAGTCTATTTATAAAGACCATCCCAATACCTCCACTTACACAATTCACAAAGCATTCTTCCCTTTCTCTTCTTTCCGTTTTGTTCTGATGGAGAATAATCAATTCTTCTTTGTGGTGTTTTATGCTAATGGGATAGTCAGACACGGTGATGAAGGAGCGATTTTCGAGTTTGACAAGACTTTCAAGTTATGCACTTACCGGGTTGATAGCTTGGATACGCTAAAGACGGTCATGCTGAGCAATATGGGGGGAATAGGAACGAAGGAGGTTGGACGGGTTGCATATAGATTTCTACACTCACTTTCGAATGGCAGATTTACTAATCGGTAATTAGGGATTGATGGGGATCATCATGTGAGGGTAGTGTTCGATGTACATACACGGCTAATACCGCAACATATGATGGAGTTGTATGCTACGATCCGTGATGTAGTTGTTGGTGGTGGGCCGTCTCCTTCGACTCCTAAAGGTGTGCCGGTCGAGGCGACACCGATCCACTATGCCCAGCCTCATGATAGTGCCGACGAGGACGACAGTGAAGGTGATTCAACTTATGTTGCCAGGTCCGGGTAGTCAAGCGATACAGTGTCCGAAGATGAGTATGTACCAAAGACTCCCAGCAGCAATGTTGGTAGGTTTCTACTGCCTCCCCCTTTGGCCATTCCTCGACTGTCGGATGATCCTAACCATTATCAAACGTTAAACTTGGATGCAATGCAGCTGGATGATCTTTTGAATGCTATGGACTGGGAGGATTACAACACGGATGGTGGGGTGGAATTCCAAGTTGGGCATAGGTTCAGGAACCGTGAAGCAATTCTAATGACGGTGAAGAACTACAGTATTCGACAAAATGCGGAGTACAGAGTTTTAGAGTCAGATAGGCTTAAATATCATTGGTTCAGTGGATCACATACCTGTCTGGCACCTACCATGTCTCAGGACCATGCTCAGCTGGATAGTGGTTTGATTTGCAAGGTCGTGTTACCTATGATAAAGACTGACCCATCGATGTCTATCCCAGTGTTGCAAAGTGCTGTGCATCAGAGTTACGATTTCAATACCTCTTATTGAAAGGTGTGGATGGCAAAGTAAAAAGCGATTGTCAAGATCTATGGCGACTGGGACGAGTCATACAATAGGATTCCCGCGCTCTTACAAGCTTTGTAGGAGTGCCTCCTAGGTACGATCCACGAATGCATTGTTGTTCTTTATTACAACGGGGACATGGTTGACGAAGAGTGGAGTCAGTTTGATAAAGTTCTTTTGGGCATTTCCTCTATGTATTGAAGCGTTTAAGCATTGCAAGCCCTTTGTATCCGTGGACGGAACACACTTGTACAGAAAGTACGGGGCCGTGCTTTTAATTGCCATGGCTTAAGATGGTAACAACAATATTCTTCCCATAGCTTTCTCATTAGTTGAGTCTAAGACAACTGAGTCATGGTCGTTTTTCCTCTCGAATTTGAGATAACATGTTACTCCACATCCAGGAATCCTTATCATATCAGATAGATCACAGGCCATTCACGCCGCTCTCAATGCACCTTACAGTGGATGGCATCCTCCATCGGCATATCATGCTTACTGCATCCAGCACATGACTTCAAAATTCAATTCAAGGTTCAAATCGACCGAGGGTAAGAGGTACCTTATAAATGCTGCATACAGTCCAAGCAAGGAGGGCTGCGACTGGTACTTGGATGCTTTAGGTACACTATCCCATGAATGGTGGATTGGGAGCTTTGTTTCAGGAAGGATTTATGGTTGCAACATTGCGACGAAGGTCATTAGTATGGTCACATGACGACGAACCTATCGGAGTGTATAAATGTCGTGTTGAAGGGAATGGAGAATCTTCCAGTGGCAGTGATTATTAGGGCAACATATGAGAGGTTGCAACAGCTTTTTGTGCGCAGAGATCGCGAAGCACATGCTCAGTTACAGGTGGATAGATCTACTCGCAGCGGCTGTTGGCAGCTAGAGATAAGAACAGAAAGAGCCTGCCGATGATGCAAGTCACCCATTGTGAGTTTAGCGTGGAAGAGATGGAGCCGGTGGATGGTTGGTCACAGACTTCATATCGCATTCGTTTGACCGTGCATACATGTGACTGTGTTCTGTTCCAGTCATTACATTACCCATGTCGACACGCCATGGCGGCATGTGCAGCTGCGAGCATCAAGTGGGGTTATTTCGTGGACCCCTGTACACGATGGCCTCTATATTCAAGGTATACAAGATGAAGTTTCCGCCAATACCACACAAAAAGATGTGGCCTCCATGGTATGGTGCATGGCTGAAGCCCAATCCAGCCATGCGACGGAAGGCATCGGGAAGGCCGGTATCTACTCAGATCCGGAATGAGATGGATGCCGTTGAGCGTGCGGAGAAGAGATCGGGGGGCCATATTTTGTGAAAGAACTCGATTTTACACGTTTAGAAGCTCATAAAATTGGAAAAAGGGTTCTAATGCACATTCTTCCCGGATGTTGTGACTTATATACGCAACCACGTGTATCTCGGATGCTGATCCCCCATCCTGGATAATTGCGTTTATCTCGGATGCACTGACCCCAATCACAAAACGCGCATATCTCAGATGTTCAGTGTCCGATATCAGCGCATGTACATATCACGGTTGCATTCGAGATATGACTTGCAGACGCCCTATCATAGAACGGGTCTGTGCATCCGAGATGTGTTCATTTTTGACTGAGGATGTATTTTTGTAATTACTTCAATGTTTATTTATTTTCATAAATGCTATATTTATTTAATTTAAATAAAAAACCCTCAATGTTAATGTTAATTTTTTTAATAGGTATAAATTTGATTAAAATCTAATTCCTTCTCTTCTCCTTTCATACTATCACTCATTCTTATATTCACTTCACACATTTTTTTTATCTCCTCTCACATAATCTCATATCTCTTTCTCTTTCTCTTTCTCTTTCTCTCTCTTTATTCTTACTATTTTTTGCACAACTGAAATTTGGTGGATGACCATAGCTTTTATTTTTATTTTTTTAATTTACTAAACGTATGTATTAGGTAATTGTGTGATTGTATTCATTAATTTTTTTATTTCTTTGTATAATTATATTCATAAGTTATATAGTGTCTTTGTTGCTTATATATCACTTCTTTTTTTTTCAACAATTTATATTTTTTAATATCATTTAGTTATAATAATATTATTAAAAACACATGTTGTCATGATTCATGAAAAATAAAATAAAATAATTGAATGTCATTTTTAATTATCAAAATATTAATAATATTCATACTTGTATTAAATAGAATAGTGATTACTATGTTTGTAACCATACCTGATTGTGCAAGCTAATAAGGCACTAATTAATTCAATAATACAGCCAAAATGCAGGTCTATTCTAATAGCATTATTTTTTGCCTTTTGAATTTGAGGAAGTAATTAAACTTAACATATACTATTGAGGAGCGCAGCCCCTACTAGGCTACTACAGTCCTATAATAATGGTTTAACTTGGACAAGAGAGTCCTCTTGCTCCAGTAAATTCCAGTAAAGTATTCCTCTACAAATTGCACTTTGCTGACCTACACAAACACGATGCGCATTGTGCAGTACACATTATTCCAAACAGTAAGAGACATGCAAACCGCACATTCCATGGACATGGTGTTAGTCTGGCAATGACAATTTACATAAGTGATAAGTGAGCCAGTGAGGGCCACCCTTATGGATATCATCACACTACCATTACCCCCACAAAAGTAAGGTTTTCAATCCTTTCCGGTTATTCCAGGTCCCAACTAGCAACTTGTTTTTATTAGGATAACTATTCACACAATGGCAAATGATAGAGAAATATTTAAAAAGACCATACATTATGTGGTTAAAAAATATTTAAGACCACACATTGGGTTGTTAAAAGAGATTCGGCGTCAATAATTTCATTATAAACATAATACATAATAGGTTGCAATGATATTGTTAGATCCATGTAGCCGACCTCACTTAGATAAGACTTTGTTGTTATTGTTGTAACCTTTAAACATGTATACTTAATATATGTGACTTATTGGACTATACACTAGATCAAGAAAGCATGACTTGGTTTTATAAAGTCAATTAAAAATTTATTAGTTTTAATGAAANGGATAAAATAAATTTTAATATAAAGCTTAAATACATATATTATATAACAGTTTTTTTTCCAAGTTTGTTTTAATAAAGGAGGCACGAGTTAAATGGATAACAAGAACCTTTTTTGGTTTCTCCACGCCACGGTATTCTCCAACTGGACAGACCAAATACTAATCCATAACAGATCGAAACTTTATTTAAAAATTTGTCACTAACTAATAAGTTGTTGTGTGGACAAAGTAAAATTCAAACTCCCAACACTTGATTAAGTAGACCAGTAAACTAACTATTAGATCAATCCAAATTAGTTAAACTGGTAACAAGAACTTAAATCTCCCATATTAGAACCTAAGAATCATTTTTGACATTAGAAATATGTTGAATATAAGGGCGTCTCACAACTCTTTCTATTACCAGCTCATGGTTTTACAATTTTGCTCACGAAGTCATAATAAGCATGGGTTTAGCACAAATGATGAATATATCATTTAGATATTTAAATGTCTTCGACCTAAGAAATTAAAGATATTTAAATGTCGAAGCAGTCAGATTAAAACAAAGAAACTATGCATTTTCTAGTCCAAGAATGCTACATCATGTCTCTAGTAGAGAAATTGCTACGCATTGTAATTTTGAATTCCAAACCAGCTTAAGAATTAACAAATAAATACTAACATTTTATAGGTTAGTTCAATATAAATAAAAAATCCCAGTATTGTACAGTCATACAATGAACTCCACAGCATACAAAACTTGAGATATTGCTCATCCCCTTATCCAAGAAAAAACTAGGGGTTACAAGCTATCACTCACTCTTCTTAGAAGGAAGGAACTTCCTTATGGCATCAGATTTCAATTTGCATCCAAAAGAAAGTGCTTTTATGAATAAGTCATCAATTTCTTCCTCTTTCTTTTCATAAATGTAGAAAGCAATAAATGCAGTGGTAAGTCCTGTAAATGACAAGAAAAAGAGAAACTATCATCATTATTCATTACCAATTTACCATCAAGGAACTGCGGATTCAAACACGTTAGTATTACTTTACTCGCAAATCACATATTTTGAAGGTTCTGCTAACTAGTGCCCTTAGGGCACTTGTTGAGATTACTTTGAATAGAAACTTTTTAAATTTATTTCCTTTAATAAATGCACAACAAAAGTATTGAAAACTTCAAATTTTTAGATTCTCATATTTTAAAGTGCAAGATTGATGTTTTATGAAAAGTAATTTATATTTAGGAAGTATTTGTTTATTGTAATACTTAGTTGATAAGTAGCACCACTAGCAGGTAATTACCCGGTATGGGTATGGCAGCAATTTAGAATTGCCTATGAATAGTTAGTTCACTCATAATAAACAAATACAAGTGTGAAGCTTGTAGTATGAATAGATTCAATCATTTAATTAAGTGGAGGCAAGTCTAGCAGTATAATTTTTTGTGCAGGCAAATGGTACATACAAGTGCAAAATGAACTTTGAATAGAAACTTCTAAAATTTTGTTCTTTAATAAATGCACAATAAGTAATGAAAAATTAAATTTTTTAGATTCTCATTTTTGAAGTGCATGATTGATGTTTTATGAAAAGTAATTTATATTTAGGAAGTATTTGTTTATTGTAATACTTAGTTGATAAGTAGCACCACTAGCAGGTAATTACCCGGTATGGGTATGGCAGCAATTTAGAATTGCCTATGAATAGTTAGTTCACTCATAATAAACAAATACAAGTGTGAAGCTTGTAGTATGAATAGATTCAATCATTTAATTAAGTGGAGGCAAGTCTAGCAGTATAATTTTTTGTGCAAGCAAATGGTACATACATGTGCAAAATCTGTCAGAGAGAGAGAGAGAGAGAGAGAGCATATACCTATCTTATATAAGTTCTGAAGTGAAAATGCACCAAAGAAGCTAAGAAGGAGCAAAGAGAAAACAACCTATTGATCAAGGCAAAGATATTTCAGCGCACTAGATACTTGAGAAACTTTATCCTTAGTAAATTGAAGTAATCTGGATATCTAATTCTAATCCTCCCCATAGTCAAAATCTAACTTACATGAAATTTTGAAATGACAGTTCCAAATTTAAGGCCTTCACTTTTTCAGCAAATTTCACAACTTAAGTTGTAGATCACTAAATGCATCTTATATATTCCATAGGCATTGCAGCAGCAAGCAATGGCAAGGGGGAAAATGCAATGCAGTTTAGGTACCTTAAAGAATAGCATCCACTCGGTCCCTTGTGCAAGGGATTTCAAAACATTCATAGGAATATTCCATACTGATACCACGGAGACAGCAAGTTGATGTGACATGTCTTCTGATAAGTGAAACCAGGATTTGGGCATTTTCTGAACAGTGTACCCCAATCTTCATATACATAGAGTACAAGAGAGGGTTAGCATTTATCTTCACATCGGAAACTGGACTACAAAGCTTCAAAACAGCCAGATCATCTTCATGGTTACAAAGTATATATATCATTCATTACTGGGTGAGCTAACACATATCAGTATCATCATGTAATTGACAATTAACCATTGAACAGTAAATAGTGTACGTACACTTTTGCCGGTAGAATCCCATGAATGAATAAAAAGATCAATACGAACAACAGAAGCTTTGAAAGAGCAGTAATGAAAGTATTCCCAGGTGCAATGAAGCTTAAGTATATTGCAATCAAGACTAACAATGTGGTGATCGTTCGCTTTCTATCCTTCCAAAGCAATGTGTCAGCAACTGCAAATAAGTACATCAGTTACAAGTTATAACCAATAGATAGATAAAAGTAAATTGTAAAATCACTCCCAGCACCAAACGGTAACAGTGTTGTGTTTGTACATTAGGTAAAAGCGATATGAAACCATTACCATTAATAGATTATGATAATGGATTGAGTTAGAATACCAACTCTAAGTCGGAACTTCTAAGTTCCAACACTTGTTCTTTGCACTTTCACATCAATAAGAAATTACAAAGGTAAAATGCAATGCTTCATATCAACATAGACCTATATAGAATAGATAGTATTTTATGAAGAGTGGCCCACGGGTTAGAGGCTAAATGCCACATTAGTAATCATGATTTCCCCAAGTTTATTTGCCTTTGAAAATGAATATATGCCTTTCAGATTTCTTTTACAACAAACCTAAAACAGCATTAAACAAATCAGCATATCCAGAGTTTCTAATCAAATAAGTTAAATGGATTATAGTTGATTATTCATACCTCTTCCACTCCCAAGATATACTGAAGCTTTCGAGGGACCTTCTCTTTTGGGCTTGAGTTGATTTTCAGCCCTCAAGTGTGAAAATGAATCAATTGTCCTACGCAAACCCTAAATTGCAATCACATTAGAAATGAAACACCAGGCAACAACTAGGACTAGCATCTACACTCACCACCATAAAAATATGAACCTTTGTGAATAAAACACCATATATTTTACAAGTCAAATCCAATAGTTGACTTCAAGATAATGATATTAACTCAATATTATCAATTATGAGTGGAATTCCAGAATTGAACATTGTTTTATTTTATCAATGTGCCAAGATTGCAAGGAATATAGATCACAAAGGATATACATAAACTTAGAAACTACACAAAAGTTCTACAAAACAATAAACCAAAATATTCAATGCATAATAAAATAAGAAATATCACAAAACCTTTAGCGTTACAATGGGTTCATATCCAAGGCGCTCCTTTGCTTTTGAGCAATCAAAAGTTCTGTTGCAAGATAGGAGTCTTACTCTTGAAGGTGTTAACTGAGGCACCTTCATACCATATGGACCTAGCAGCTTATATGTATATTCCACCAATAGTGCAATTGGCATGAGAACAAAGGCAGGGATCTTTATTCTTGGCCTGCAAACTAAATGAACTCAGCTAACAAATAAAAGGAATTGATAGTGCCATGACTACACTTTTACAGTTTTTTGGTGGGATAAGCAAAACTATATCCCATATTTCTTTTCAATTTAACTATAAGAGATACAGAAACATAGAAATTATTATTTATTAATAATGATAGAAAAGTAGAAACCAACATTCTCATTAACATATAAAAGAAAAACCAGAGCAGCAGTGAACAATCCCACAAAAAGAGAGGTAGCAGAAAGGAATTTTATCTGATTATAATTAAAAATTGAAAGGATACCAAATAACAGCTACGATAAGATGAAAATTTCCGATAATCCCATATCCTTATTTGATAGCAACTTCAGACCTATGCTCAGCATAGGGTTGCACCTTCCACATTATTGAACAACAAATAACATGTAAGTTTTTGTTTAAGTATGTGGTGTCACAAAATTTTAGTGACAAGCTGATGGTTTGCCAGAATGGTTGTATTATAAACAGGGTAGAGGTCATGTAGGATGAACAGCACATAGGGTGTTAAAAAAATCCGACCAAAATTATCCCACAAGAGAGTTTGACTACCTAACATAGGGTGCTTATTATGGATTTTTGTGTTTAGTGAAAGGTGTGGAGAAGTAGACAAAAGAGGAACCCAAGGACTAGGAGGTGGCAGATGAAAGGTAACAAACAAAGAGACTAGAGGTAATGGAGCTAGAGATAAAGAATCATGATGGGCGACAAGTGTGCAAGAGAAGGTAAACATGAAGAGGGAATGTTTTAAAGTATGGTTTTTATGCCGCAATGTGAAAATTGGAATAAGTATAAGACGGTTAAGGAGACAAAAATGGCAGTAAGTGAAGCAAGAACAAGAGTTTATTAGAGTTTTATCAGTCTTTGGGTATGTAAAAAGGGGAAACATGCATTTACAACATAGTGAAGGGTCAAGAAAGAAAATATAAATTTGGATCAAGTTAAGTGCATTAAAGACAATAATGGTTAAGTTTTGGCCACAAACGAGAACATCAACAACAGATGGAAGAGCTACTTTCACAAGTTATTTAATGATGGACATAAGACTCTTTCATGCTCAGGTTTGTTACAAACAAGGGAGGAGGACCAAAACTTCATTTACTACCAAAAAATTTGAGATTTTGAAGTTAAGGAGACTCTAAAAGGGATGAAGAATGGTAGAGTAGTGAGCCTGGTTAATATCCCTATTGAAGTTTAGAAAGGTTTAGGAAGAAAAAGCGTCTGTTGGTTAACTAAACTCTTTAATGATATTTTAAGGTCTAAGAGATGTCAAACAAATGGAGGAAGAACATTTTAGTCCTTATCTACAAGAATCAGGGAAATATACAAAGTTGTGAAAACTATAGAAGGATCAAGCGCATGAGCCAACAATGCAGCTGTGGGAAAGGGTGATAGGATAAAGGTTGAAACAAGAGACTCATGTTTCGGAGTTTAGAGTTTGGTCTTTATCCCAGTAAGATATACCATAAAGTCTATATAGTTGTTAAGGAGAAATGGAGAATGATGGAGAGGCCCTGAAGTAACAAAAGAATCTACACATGGTTTTTATTAACTTGAAAAAGCATATGATAGGATACCTTTGGAAGGTTTTGGAGAGGAAGAGAGTAAGTATTACATATATTCATGTAATTAAGGACATATACGATGGGGTTACAACTAGTGTAAAACCCAATATGGTGTAACAGAATAATTTTCTATCGGTGTATGATTACACCAAGAGTCATCTCTAAGCCCGTATCTTTTCAAACTTGTGTTGGAAGTGCTTACCACGCATATTCAAGAACTTGTACCATGGAGCACACTCTTCACGGATGACATCGTCTTTGGAAGAATAGCAAGAAGATTTGAATGAGAAGTTGGACTTGGAGAGAAAGTACATGGTTTGCGCATAAGTCACACTAAGATGAGTATATAGAATGCAAGTTTAGCAGCGGAAGGGGAAAGACTTGCACAAAAATGAAAATCGGAAAAGATATTATACCACGAGATTTTAGTATCTTGGTGGTATTATTCAAGACAATGGAGAAATAGATGATGATGTAAATTATAGGATTCAAGGAAGTTAGTCAAAATGGCAGAGTGCTTCAATTTTTATTTTTATATGCGACAAAAAAAGTACATCTAAAACTTAAGGGTACATTTTATCGCACTGCCTTTAGACCAATTATGTTGTATGAACAGAGTGTTGACCGGCAAAAGATGAACATGAACTTATATTCAATGTGACCCAAAGGAGTATGCTTCGATGGATGAGCAGTCATATGCGTATGGACATAATAAGGAACCAGGATATGAGAGAAAAAATTGGAGTAGCTCCCATTGTTGAAAAGATTGTGCAATCTCATTTTAGGTGGTTTGGACATGTGAAGAGAAGACCAGTAGAGCATCTAGTGAGAATGGAGGATCAGATAGCAGATAAACTAGTTGTTAGGGGTAGGCGATGACCTAAAAGGACTCTACATAAAGTGGTCAAGCAAGATCTCTGTATGAACTATCTCACCGCAAACATGATACATGATAAGACACAATGATATTATTTGATTCATATAATCAACCCTACCAAGTGGAATAAGGTTTTTTGTTGTATATCTTTCTTATTTTAGCTTAAGTATTTGATTAGGATTTAACTACAAGTCTCCAGTGTGATAGTAAATATTGCTAGTATTTTCCAATTCGTATCTTTTGCAAATAATGGACCATGCTAATTTTCATGCTAAATTCACATGAATTGAGAAACTTTGCTTTCACATCCGGAGGGCCACAATAAAAAAAATGAGTTCTTACATTCAATCAATCAAAAAAATAAATAAATAAATAGCATAAGCAAAATGAGAGCAAGAAATATCAAATGACTCACAGTATACCTTTCATATCCAAGACCTTCTAGAATAAGTGACATGAATTCCCAAAATTTTATAGGTTCCATATTTGTTATGAAATATGCCTACAGGAAACAGAGGGGGAAAAAACTTCAGCATGAAAACACTACAGAAACTGCTAATTTCCTACCTTATCATGCTAATAACCAAGTTCCTTCCCCACCCCCTCCTTCAGTATGCAAATGCCTAATGAATCTTTCATGAAATGAATAATTTGATTAAATTAGAATCTAACAAACTAACTACGTCAAACATAATGTCTTTGCTGAAACATATATTTTCTAGGTCCTGTCATTCACCCAAAAGAAGAAATTCTACCCTTAAATGTATCATCAACTCATCATCATGTTAGCAACTGTGGTTTCTAAAGAATGTACACCTGTGAATAACTAACAACCCATCTACAATAGAGCAGGATCATCATCACCGCCTTCTAAGATGTCCATGTTTAATCTTCATTTACATAATTAAACAAATATTTATATACCAAAAAATGTGGATTAATAAGCTATTGAAGGAGAGTACAAAAATTTATTAGGGCACTCACTACAAATGCAGTGCAAAGCATAGCCTTCAGCAGAAACTCACATTAAGAGTCAGGAAGTATGCCATAGCATCAGCTACAAGGCTCTACAAAGCAGTAAAGTCAAGCTAATTGCTAACTCTTCTCATTCTGCTCAGCCCAAAGGGGATAGGATATAAAGAGCAGAGAACAGATCGAATAAACATTAAGCCTGCCTAAATCACGCAAAAACTACAAAAATGTATTCTATAGCCCATACTCAAATTGCTACATGAACACAAAGTACAATGATGATGCCAGAAACAAAGTTGCATACAGAAAACCATATCCACAGAATTAGAAGGTACAGCAATATTTACCTTAGTTTTCCCTGCCTTGGCAGCATCAACTGACGAAGGCACCATCAGTCTATCACCAGGCCCAAAAATGCTACTAGGACGTAGCGAGCATGTCAGGATCCCACTAGTTCCATTAGCCTTCAAAACCAATGCCTCACCCTGAGCTTTAGTAGCAGAATAATGATCATTATGCTGAAAGCAGTGCAAAACTCAGTTTAGGACCGTGCCAATTACATAAATAACAGGTTAACAAGATTGAGAAACATTTCAAGTCCCGAAAAATATAATATAAAATGCACCATCCACCAAGCCAATACAAAATGTATGCATTATCTCATGTTACAAGCAACATCGAGAGTAGTTATGGCAGGTACCTTAGGTGGATAGGGCATTGATTCCTTTCCATTGTGAATTCCATGAACGCCATCAAATACAACACTAGATGAGCTGGTGTAAACAAGCCGCTTCACTCTAAGTTGAACACAAGCATCAATGACATTCTGTGTTCCTTGCAAAACAAAAATCTCAATGTCAGTTACTTTCCTTTCAAACGTTCCATCAAACAGTTGGCATTCCAGGAAGAAAAAGCAAACATAAGATTGAGCATTTTACCTTGGACATTGACAGAATGATGAAGCTGATAGTTGTTAATGGATGAGTTTGGAGCAGCCATGTGGAAAACAACCTCACAACCTTCCAATGCTGCAACGAGAAACGACACCGTTAAACACCATACGTTTTGAATTTTTGATAAACGACATTGAAGCAGTTAGGAGGGGTAACCTTTGAGGACGTGTTCCTTATTACGAAGATCGAGAGAGACGTATTGGGCGCGACCAGAGCTCAAGGCTTGGCTTAGAGTCCCGAGTTGTTCGGACGGTTCGAGTTCGATAGTGGCTCCGAGATCTGCGATGCGAACAAAGTAGGTGTTGTCTTGGATCAACATTTCCACCAGGTGGCGGGCGGCGAAGCCGCGACCTCCGGTGACGACGCACCACCTGTCGTCGACGGCCATAGGCGAGGTGATTGGATCGCAGATTCAGTTGGGGTGGCAGGCAAGAGAGCAGGTGAAAGCCCGAAACGTCACCACAGCTATTGTCGTTCGTCACAAGGTAGTCGAATCTGCGATTCCGAATCGGGAATCATGCGAGTCGATACGAGTCCGGGCGTCTTCGATTCAAATCGTTGGCTTGAATCACACATGCCTCAAAATGTTCGATTCAATGTCAGAATCGTACGTGTCAAGTCCAAATTGTGAATCGTAGCTTGGATAACGATTCAGACCGCGCTCATGCACAAGGTCGCTGCTCAAGCACAAGGCCCTGGCGGCTGGTGGCGGAAAGCAAATGAAGAGGGTTCCGCGTGGGCGTTCTTTGACCAGCAGGGAAAGCAAGCAAAGAAATTGCAAGAAGCAAGGAACCACAAGGTATCTTTGGTGGCTATGGCGTCGTCAAGGAAGAAAGAAGAAGAGCACGAATGCACGATTATCTTTGAAGTCAGGGGAGAGTGTTTCACTGACCCACTCTTGTGTATTGCACTATTGCTAGGGGGTGTACATGTCGGTAACACCGGATTTGGCTTAATTTAGATTTGGTTTGAAATATAGATCGAGTCTAATTTGTAGATCCTAATCTGATCCTAAATCTGATGAAACCTACGTATTTTTAGATTGGGTAAAAATCGAATAAAAATCGGATATAACCCGGTCTTTAGCATGTAAAAATCACCTAATCTCCAACTATTATTTCATAATTCATATAGTAAAATTCACTTAAAAAAATATAACAAGAACCAACCATTTTCTAAAATTATAGTATAACCATAATCAATACTAATATTGTCTAATAACACCAAATATTTAAATCAATACAAATAACACAATATTATGTATTAGTCTAAAGTTTTATGTATTTTAAACATAAAATATTAACTTATAATCTTATAATGACTAATAACACAAAAAATTAAGGTTTACAATATTTAAATTCCACATAAGAATAGCCATCATCCATCACTAATAACACAAAATATTAATTCTGTATGATGACTGGGCCACCGAACCGAGTTCGGATGACCCGAAATAATGACTGGATCTATTTTTTAGATCCTTATCCGGCCCTAGACCCGATGAAATCACACTAAATTAGCTCCTAAAGTGTTCGGAATCGGGTCGGGTCTTCGGACCGGGTCGGGTCATGTACACCCCTATATATTGCGATGTTTTTGTTGGGCTCTAAAAGGCCCACAGAAAACATTCAAGCATCGAAGCAGTGAGTTCTACTTATATTTAGTGTCAGAATGCCTTTTTTTTTTGTCGTAAAATAAATAAATTAGAAAGAGAAATAGATATAAAATAAAGAAACATAAATAGATGGTTTTAGTATTAATATTATATTCATCAATATAATTACTCAATATAATAGAGATAATTCATATATTTAAAATATATGTAGCAACATAAAAGAGAAGAAGAGAAATATTAGCAATGTATAGAAAAGGAAGAGTATTATTGCTATGTATAAAAAGAGAAAGAAAGTATATGTTGTTGTGTGTATTGTCTGAGGATTTATCCTTTATTTATACATGCAAAAATTTCTTATTTTCAACTCTTATTAAATTTATTCTCTCTTGAGAATGGACATCCACCTATTCAACCTTATCACAACAGATATCTATTTAGGATTATGCCTCATAAAAACTTTAGTAAAAAAAAATTCATTGGAAAAAATTTTAGTGAAGGAAAAAGAGTACAATATCCTTTGTGATGGGGACTGCCTCGTTAAAAACCTTGTCAAGAAAAATCCAATGAGAAAAAAATCTGACCAAGGAAAAAAGAGTACAATCTCCCCCTCTTGTCGACATCATTTAATATCTTGAAATCGATGTATCCTAATCTGATGTACCAATTTTTCAAAGGAGGATTTTGGGAGTGACTTTGTAAATAAATCTGCCAGATTGTCACTTGAGCGGATCTGTTAGATATCAATTGTCTCTTGATTTTGAAGATTATAAGTGAAGAAAAATTTAGGAGAAATATGCTTTGTTCTATCACTTTTGATATATGCGCATTTAAGTTGAGCAATGCATGTTGTATTATCTTCAAACAGGACCATTGGATCAAACTCTTGAGCCAAAAATACTCGCGACTAGCTTCATGTATCGCTAGTATTTCAGCATGATTAGAGGAGGTTGCTGCTATTGTCTGTTTCGTCGACCTCCATGATATAGCTGTACCACCATATGTGAACAAATATCTTATTTGAGATCTCCCTTTGTGTGGATCAGACAAGTATCTTGCATCTGCATAGCCAACTAGATGTGACTTAGATCCATATGGATAAAACAATCCCATATCAACCGGTTCCATGAAGATATCAAAAGATTTGTTTGATTCCATTCCAATGTCTTCTGGTTTGAGAGGAACTATATCTTGCTAGTAAATTTACAGCAAATGATATATCGGGTCTTATATTATTAGCAAGATACATTAGCACTCCAATGGCACTAAGATATGGTACTTCAGGACCAAGGATATCTTCATTTTCTTCCTTAGGACGGAATTGATCGTTTTTCACATCCAAAGATCTTACGATCATTGGGGCACTTAACAGATGTGACTTATCCATATAAAATCTCTTCAATATTTTTTCTGTGTATTTTGTTTAATGAATAAAGATCTCATTTTTTGTATGCTTGATCTACAGGCCAAGACAAAATTTAGTCTTTCCAAGATCTTTCATCTCAAACTCTTCTTTTAGAGTTTTTATACTTGTTGAAATCTCTTCAGGAGTTCCAATGATATTTAAATTATCAACGTATATAGCAATTATGATGAATCCAGATGTAGATTTCTTTATGAAAACATATGGGCAGATATCATCATTCTTAAATTCGTTTTTGGCTAGATACTTAGTAAGACGATTATACCACATTCGTCCAAATTGTTTTAGACCATATAAAGATCTTTACAATTTAACTGAGTATAACCCCTACAAATATTCATTGGATGATTTAGAAATCTTCAGTCCTTCAGAAACTTTCATATAGATATCACGATCTAATGAGCCGTATAAGTAGGTTGTTACCACATCCATTAAATGCATATATAGTTTATGATATGTGGATAAACTGACCAAATAACGCAATGTTATCGCATCCACTACAGGGGAATACGTTTCTTCATAATCTATACCGGGTCTTTGTGAAAAACCTTGTGCCACAACTCGGGCTTTGTAGCGCACAACTTCATTTTTCTTATTCCGTTTTCTCACAAATACCTATTGGTATTCAACAGGTTTTACATCTTCTGGAGTACGGACTACAGGTCCAAAGACTTCACGTTTTGCAAGTGAATCTAACTCAACTTTCATGACTTCTTTTCATTTTGGTCAATCATTCCTTTGTCAACATTCTTCGACTGTTCTTGGCTCAAGATCCTTACTTTCATGCATGATATTTAATGCCATATTATATGCAAATATTTTATTGACAATTGTCTTATTTCGGTCCCATTTGTCTCTTGTAGAGACATAATTTATCGAGATCTCGTCATTTTCACAATTTTCAGGTACCTGAACATCTTCTGGCGTTAAAACTATATCAGAATTTTGGACAACTGCAGGTGTTTTTACTATGTCTTTTCCAACAGGAATAGTATTTACCTCTTTTCTTTTTCGAGAATTTTTGTCTTTGGAATCGACAGGCCTACCACGCTTCTGGCGTGAATTTGTTTCAGTGGCTATTTGTCCGATTGGGATATCAATTCGAATTGGGGCATTTTCTGCTAGTATATAAGATTTGGTTATCCTCTTTGTATCAGAAAATGCATCAGGCAATTCCTTTGTTATTCTTTGAAAATGTATAATCCTTTGAACTTCTAGTTCACGTTACCTTGATCGAGGATCTAAATGCATCAAGGATGATGCATTCCAATTAAGTTCCTCTTTAGGATTCTTATTCTCTCCCCCTAATGTTGAAAATTTTGATTCATAAAAATGACAATCCACAAATCGGGCTTTAAATACATCTCCAGTTTGTATCTCAAGATACCTTACTATAGAGGGAGAATCGTATCCAACATATATCCCCAATTTTTTTTGAGGTCCCATTTTGGTGCGAGAAAGTGGTACAATAGGAACATATATTGCACACCCAAATATTTTTAAATGGGAAATATTTGGCTGTTGGCCAAAAGCAAATTGCATAGGAAAGAACTGATGATAACTTGTTGGTCTCAAATGAATGAGTTCTGCGGCATGTAAAATAGCATGCCATCAAGCTGAGGTTGAGAGTTTTGTTCTCATAAGTAAGGGTCTAGCAATCAATTGGAGGCATTTAATAAGTGATTCTGCTAACCCATTTTGTGTGTGAATATAAGCTACTGGATGTTCAACAATTATTCTATTAGCCATATAATAAGCATCAAAAGCTTGGGAAGTAAATTCACCAGCATTATCAAGACGAATTGCTTTGATTGGATTTTCAGGAAACTGTACTTTTAATCGAATAATTTGAGCAAATAATCTCGCAAACGCTAGGTTGCGAGAAGACAATAAGCACACATGTGACCATCTCGAAGATGCGTCTATTAGGACCATAAAATATCTAAAAGATCCACATGGTGGATGAATAGGTTCACATATATCGCCTTAAATTCTTTCTAGGAATTCAGGGGACTCAAATCCAATCTTTACTGGTGATAGCTTTAAAATTAACTTTCCATGAGAATATGCAGCACAACAAAATTCACTAGATTTAAGAATCTTCTGTTTCTTTAGTGAATGTTCATGGGAGTTTTCAATAATTCTCCGCATCATGGTTGTTCTCGGATGACCTAATCGGTCGTGCCAAATTATGAATTCATTTGGGCTAGTAAACTTTTGGTTTACAATGGCATGTGATTCAATTGCACTAATCTTGGTATAATATAACCCAGATGAAAGTGAGGGTAACTTTTCTAATATAACCTTTTTATTTAAATCATGAGTTGTGATACATAAGTACTCATGATTTTTCTTATTTATTGTTTCAAAATGATATCCATTTCGGCGAATATCTTTGAAACTCAATAAGTTCCATAGAGACTTAATTGATAATAGTGCATTATTTATTATAAATTTTGTTCCTCCAGGAAACAAAATTATAGCTCTTCCGGAACCTTCTATCACATTGTCCGAGCCAATAACAGTATTAACATATTCTTTTTTTGGCACAAAATGGGTAAAATATATATTATTTTTGAGAATAGTGTGCGAACTTGCACTATCCGCAAGGCAAACATCTTAACTATATGTCCTTGCCATTCTCTTCAAAGACAAATAATAATAAAATGAGTAGAAATATTTACACAGTAAAATTATTTCCTTGATTGAAAATATTTTCTAAGAAATATAGTATATATTAAAAATTTTATTATTATTATCTTGGCATATTCAGTAATTTTGAAATTCATAAACATTATTTATATTCATCGTATTTGAAATTCAAATGCATAGAAAATAAAACTTAACAAGAAGTTTCTTACATTATTTATTTACATAAGTACTTAACAAACTCACATATTAAACTATTCTATCATTGGTCAAATAATCAATATTTCCTTCAGGATCCTTAAAGAAATCAGATACATCATAATGAGTGGTGGAATTTTTAACATCATTTGAAACAAAATTTGTTTCCTTTTTCTTTATCGTCTTTTTTCAAAGATGCTTGATAAAGATCGACTAGGTGCCTTGGTGTACGATAGGTATGCGACCAATGGCCCTTTCCACCACAACGGAAACATTTATCCTCAATTGATTTATTTTGCCCATTGTTTCTTTCTTTATCCCACTTTTAGTGAGATCCTTTCTTGTGAATATACTTCTTCTTCTTTTCATAATTTTTCTTGTTACAAGAACTTTGCCATTTACATTTTCTGGGGTAATGACTTGCCGCATTTGCTTTAGGAAATAGGGCGGTGCCAGCTGGGCGCGTTTCATGATTTTTTAAAAGCAACTTATTGTTGCGTTCAACAACAAGAAAATAAGAAATTAACTCAGAATACTTTTTAAATTTTTTTTCTCGATACTGCTGCTGTAGGAGCACATTCGAGGCATAGAAGGTCAAGAAAGTTTTCTCTAACATATCATTATTAGATATCCTTTCTCCACATAATTTCATTCGTGAGGTAATTCGAAATATTGCTGAATTATATTCATTTATGGATTTAAAATCCTATAGACGCAAGTGCGTCCATTCATATCGGGCTTGAGGAAGTATCACCGTCTTTTGAAGATTATACCTTTCTTCAAGGTCTTTCTACAGATCTGCAGGATCTTTTTAATGTGAGATATTCATTTTTCAATCCTTCGTTAAGATGACGACAAAAGAAAATCGTGGCCTTGGCTTTATCCTTCTGGGATGCATTATTTTCAGCCTTAATAGTATCTCCAAGATCCATTGAATCAAGATGAATTTTAGCATCTAGTATACATGATAAATAGTTATTTCCAGATATATCAAGAGCATTAAATTCAAGATGAGAGAGCTTCGACATAATAAAAATTTGTTACATGAAGTCTTCCTAAAATTTGATTAGAGTCTCGTGCTGATAACGTGTTGTAAATAAATAAATAAAGAAGAAAAATAGATATAAAATAAAGAAACATAAATAGATAGCTTTAGTATCAATATTATAATTACTCAATATAATAGAGATAATTCATATATTTATAATATATATAGCAACGTAAAAGAGAAGAGAAATATTAGCAATGTATAGAAAGGGAAGAGTATTATTGCTGTGTATAAAAAGAGAGAGAAAGTATATGTTATTGTGTGTGTATTGTCTGAGGATTTGTCCTTTATTTATACATGTAAAAAATTTTTTGTTTTCAACTCTCATTAAATTCATTCTCTCTTAAAAATGGACATCCACCTATTCAACCTTATCATAATATTTTTTTATTATTATTATTATTATTATTATTATTTTAGAGTTTATACGACTTAAATAATAATTTATATTATTGATTTTGTGATTTTTTTTTATCTAAAATATTATATATATTGTAATTTTATATTATGTTTTTGAATCTTAAGATTCGAAACTATATACAATTTATGATTTTTGATGGTGCCTTAAAAGAAAATACAACTGAAAGAAAAAGAAAAATAAAATCCAAAAATAATGTTTAAAAGAGAGATAGAGATTGAGAGACTGAGACTGAGAGATAGAGATTGAAAGACAAAAATTGAAATAAGTCTCAATATTATGTTTGGTATAAAGTGGGAGACAAAGACTAAAATAAGAATGAAACTCTAATTTAATTTGCACAAAGGATAAAATTGGAATTAATTAATTGAAATGGGAGTATTTTAGATATAAAATGTTATTAAAATTTCAGTTTCCGTTCCTAAAAATTTCAATCCCTTGTGTCTCCACTTTGTGGAGGTACTGAAATTTTGGGGACAGAGACTAAAATTTTAGTACCAATTTTGGGACCAACAAATATAATACGGAGTCTCAGTCTCCGTCTCAGTACCTCAAAACAAACGCTACCTAAGAGACTGATAAGACAGGACAATCTCGCCGAATACTACTTTTAAACTCCTTCTAAGATACCCAAAGCTCCACGTGTTGAGAATAAGACCTTAAAGCTATCTTTGCCACGATATCTGCCACTGTGTTTGCCTCTCTCAAGATCAAGCAAAGATCAATACGTCATTTCTAAGTCATGATATCTCTAATTTTAAACACCAAAGAATCTGCAAACCCCGAATTATCTTGGAAATTGTTAACAAGATTGAAAGGCTCCACACAATCTGTTTCGTAAATCACATCTCTTTGCCCCAAGTCCCAGGCTAGAAGATACCGTCTCCAAATAGCAAACAGTTCTCCATGTAGAATATTATTGCTCACAATCATTTGCAAACAATCAACTTCTATTCCAATCTCTGCTAACACAAGCAAAACCAATCCGATCATCAGCACCTGAATAACTAGCATCACAATTGAGCTTAAAAGTACCCATTGATGGAGGAGTCCATGAACCACTAATTGAATAAGGAATAGACACTCGTTACAATTCAAAAACATTTTGGAGTTTCATTTCCAAAGCTAAAGCCATAGTGGCCACTTTGTATGGAAGCCAAGGCTCTTGCTAATTAAAAATCTCATTATTCCTTGAACGTCAAATCCACCAAAGTTCAGAAAAAAAATCTAAAAGGATGCTCTTTGTTATGGAATAAGAACCAGTTCTTCTAGAGGATGACTAAAAATCTCCAAAATCTACTAAACTAGTTGAGCCTTCGGACAATCCCGAATACAATGAGAAGAACAAGTTCTTCAAATCCAGATGATAACTAGAAATCTCCAAAATCTGCCAAACTAACTGAGCTTTCAGGCAATCCCAAATACAATGAGAAACAATTTCCGGGCAACCTAAACAACCAAGGCAACTATCTGAGGGCGACATGCCTCTCTTGAAACAAAAAATAACAGCGAGTAGTGCCTTTCAAAGACAAAGCCAAGCCAAAAGTTTGAATCTTTTCTAGAACAAGCTGATGCCAAAGTCAATTCCCCTGCTCCTCCCAACCAAACATCCACTTGCAGAGCCAAAGATAGCCATTTCGAGAATTATAAACCTTTGACGCTCTCCAGATGCCACTCTCCAGCCAACTAGAGATAAAAAAATCCTAAGATCCAAATCGGAAATGTGAACATAATCCATCTCATTGCAAAGCCGCCCCTCTTTCTTCCATTTAAAAAGCCAAAAGTTCTTGTTCAAATCTCCAATGCACCAAACAAAACCATCCCGCAAAAATATCCCAAGTTGTACACAGACTCTGCTAAACATAAGAATCTTCTCCTCGAGAATGAGTCAAACCGTCAACCAAAGAGGGCAATATTTATCCGCTAACAATTGAAGCCAAACTTTTGTGAGGTTGATGAAAGAATTGCCAAACTAGCTTTTCAAGAAGCGCAACATTAGCACAAAATGAGTCTCTAACCCCAAAGCCCCAAACTTCTTTGGGGTGACCAACACCTTCTAACTAACAAGATTCATTGCTCGTCCATTAGCTTGACCTTTCCATAGAAAGTTCCTCATCATTGATGCTATCAAATTTGTTGTTCCTTTGGAAAAGAGAGAGACTTGCATACTGTAAGTAAGAATAGCAACCACTACTGAATCGATTAGACATAATCTTCCCGCCCTATTGAGTAATCTCCCTTTCTAACTGGCCAGCCTCCCCCGGATCTTGTCCAAAACCCCATTGAAAGATGCTCTAGTCATCTTAGAGTAACTAAGATTAACTCTGAGATATTTGCCCAAATTCTGGACGAATCTGATGGAGGACACCCCAATACAGATCTCCTTTCTTGTCGCGAATACATTCCGAGAACTCAGAGCTTTAGACTTCTCCACATTGATCTTCATCCCAGAAGCTTTACAAAAACTATCCAATATTACCATTACATTTTGAACTTGGCTTTTCTCTACTTTACAAAAGAGAAGCAAATTATCGACAAATATTAAATGGATATTCTCGGACCCCTCGAGAAATAGCCACCGACTTCCACTGCCCCATATCAACTTGATGATTAATCAAGTAGGATAACCTCTCCATACATAACACAAAAAGATATAACGACATAGGATCTCCTTGCCGAAGCCCACGGCTAGGAGTGAAGCTATTCAGTCTATCACCATTCTAAAGAATAGATAATGAGGACGAAGTAACACAACTCATAATCAGATTGACTGTAGGAGTAGGAAAACCAAATTTCACAAGGGTCTGCTTCAGAAACCTCCAATCGACTCTGTCATAAGCTTTCTCCAAATCAATCTTAAAAGTAAGGGTGCCTTTCTTAGACTTAGTCTTCTTCATGAAATGAAGAACCTCTTGCACAACAATGATGTTGTCAAATGCTCTCCTTCTTGGAATAAACCCCCTTGAAGAGGACCAATAAATATTGTTGAGATGAGGGCGGCGTCTATTGACCAAGACCTTTGTAATTACCTTGTAAATCATGTTACAGAGACTAATAGGTCTGAAATCCTTCATAGATACTAGTGATTCCACCTTGGGGATAAGAACCAGAAGATTTAACTTCCTCCATAGTAACAGGCGCGATAAGATTACGACAAGCTTCCTCATTCAACAAAGGGAGTGGAACATCCTCCAGACACCCCAAATCAACATTCTCTGACTGACAAAATAAACTCTTGTTGAAAGATTCAGCTTCTTGAATAAGAATTTCTAGGTCTGTCTCCCACCTACCATCCTTGAGAAAGAGGCAATGAATCTTACTGAACTTCCGTCACACAAGAGTCTGAACATGAAAAAAGCTGGTATTTCTGTCCCCAAACTTCACCCACTGTTCTTCGGATTTTTGAAACCAAAGAAGCTTCTCTTGCACAAGAGTGTTATTATAATCTCCAATCAACTGTTGCTCTTTTTGACGCATGGCCGAGTCTTTCATCACTTCCAAATGCTTCTGACAATAGTTAATTTGACACCCAATTCACATTTTCTAACAAAGATGTTACCAAAGACTGTCGAATTAAATGCAAGAGAGTTCTTCTACACCTCTGAGAGCTTGTTCTGCACCCCTCTATAGCTAGCCCACCAAGAATGCTTCACAATATCTCTGTAACCAGGATGAGTAGTCCAAGCTGCCAGAAATCAAAAGGGTTTATTCTTTTTCGATTGAGGGCGACCTTTATAGCGCACTAAGATAGGACAGTGATCAGATTGTAGTCTATTCAAAATTTTATACAAACCTTGTCAAGTCTTTTTGCCACCTCCATGTTGTTTTTCACCCTCCTATACTAAGAGGACCGTCTCCCAATAGTTTTTAAGTCAAACAGAGTACTATCCCCTAAAGAAGTAGCAAATTGATCTGCGCATCGACTTGAAAAAAGGCAACATTTCGCCTCGTGCGAAAAAAGAATTAAAATTTTTAAGTACAATCTAAGGCCCCTGAAATGTCGATAATTAAGCTACAAGATAATCCTAAAGAAGAACTCGAGTATTATATTGGGCTTGTTTGGGTGAGCTTCTAAGAAAAGATCTTTTTTCGAGTTATCTTTTTTTAAAAGATCTTATGAAAAAGTAAAAATAATTTTATGTTTGGGTATCTCGTGTAAAAAGAACTTTTTATTTATCAATTATGTTTGGATATAACAATATAAAATTAATTTTTTGTTTATTTATTACCTGAAAAACATCTTTTTTTTAAGGAAAAAAAGATCTTTTAAAAAAATATGTAAATTACAGCTTCTAAAAAAAGATGTTTTTCTGATTTTTCTAGTACTTTTACTTTTACTACTCGAAATTTGCCAAATATGCTAAAAAATAAAAAAAGATATTTTTTCATTGAAAAATGATTTTTTTAATCAAAATAATGACACCTAAACAAGTACATTGAGGACTACTATAAATACCATTACACCTTGAAACCACATTTCAAGCTGAACCTTAACCGTAACACACTTATCGCAAGCATTAACCTATTTACAGCACGCCCCCTTGCAAGGTAAAAAGGAATACAATTTACGAATTAAAATTTGGCCTAGCGATTCGATTTATAAAAATTATTTATATATATTGTATTGTTTTGTCTAATAAAAATTTAAAATTAACATGTGTAATAATAGTTTTTTTTTTTGGTCAGTGAACATGTGTAATAATAGTAAGAGTATTTACCCAAATTGGTCCCCAAAAAATTTTGAAGTGGACGTTTTGGTCCCTAACAAAATTTAATTATGTAATTAGTCCCCAACTTTTGTAAACGTCCGTCATTTTAGTCCTTCTGTTACTTTCCTCCGTGAAATTCTAAGGGTAGAGTCCAACGTGTCACGTTCAGCCGATGAGTCAGCTGTTAAACGCCACGTGGGATGAAAGACAAAATAGTCCCTAAAAATACAACTACAAATTTGTTCTTGTATGATGCCCTAAATCCTAAAACAATGGTGTGAAGGTCATAATCATCCTTGTGTGCTACTCTGAAAACGTGTAACCATGGCAAGTGGAGGGAATTCAGCAAGTTCTTATCGTCAACGAGTTATTAGAGGTAGCGGAGATAGTAGTGCTAGCAGTGCTTCAAGTGGCCCCAAATTTGGAATTACAAGAGGGGAGAATCCAAGATGCCACTGTGGATCTTATGCCATTGTTGTGGAATTTGGAACAGATAAGAACCCAAGAAGACCTTTCTTTGGTTGTCCTTATTATAGGGTAAAAAACATTGGATATGGTATCTTCTTTATGCATTGTAAAATTCATGGGTTAATTCTGATTTTGTGCATTTTCCCCTTCAATGTAGGAGAATCTTCCACACTGTGAATTTTTTATATGGTTTGACGAAGTTTTTTTTCCCATGAAATGCAAGATAGCCAGCATAATGTTGTACTGGAAGAGAGGGTGAAGAAGTTGAAAGATTTGGTAGATGAATTAGAAAAGAAGACTAAGAATATAAGTAAAAGGAGGGAGTGGAGCAGTCATTGAAAAAATGTGTTCTTTTTCATGCTAGGTTTTTTGGTTTGTATTTTTTTAGGAAAGATATAGTTAGGTAGGAAAAGAAGGGAATTAAGTGCTTATTATGTATGGATATATTGTAATTGAATAATTGATCAAAGTGTAATTGCTAATATTATAGTCTGTCAGAATTGTGTAATGAAATTTCCTTTGCCCAATATTAGAATCATATGCATTCACAAAAATAATGTTTCAAAAACCTGATTTAATACAAATCACATCACTCATAATTATCAAAATAGTCTAATAACCATAATTTCATATATTTGAAATCAAGCATCAAAGTTCTAAATATTCCAACAAAAAACTTACTCCTAGCTAGTTTATATCTGTTGCTAGCATCAAAGATACATTCCAAAAGCATAGCTCAAAGTTGCATAAATGCACTACATAACCATAATCTGTTACAAAAGGGTCTTAATAAACTAAACAACATAACTACAATCAGCATGATATCATAGAGCAATATCATTTCTTCTTTTGGAGGTTGAGTCCTGGTGTAGGCATGAACTTGAATATTCTGGCAGCAGTTCCAGAGCTTGTAGCAGCAACTGTTTCCGGAGAGATTCTTGGTATCTGATTCGGATGGAGTGACCTAGGTACTGGAGCAAATGGGGCTATAGGTGGAGGAGTTAAAGTTGGTGGAGGTAAAGGTCTTGGAGCCGAAACAAGCTTCATAGGAGGTGTTGGGGCAGTGACCGGAGCTACATGAGGTCTCAGAATTTGTTGTCTGGGTCTTGGAGGCCTAAAACTTGTTGTTGATACAACTTGGTTGGATGAGTTAGTAGTTTGCTCCTAACACAAGACGAAGTAACAAGACAAGTAAGTACATGAATGGCATACAAAGCATCGAATATAATCCAATTTAGAAAGGTACCTGTGGCTGTGGTTGAGGGGCTGATAGGGTTACTTGTACTTCTTCCTGTGACCCTGCTGCAATGGTGGATCCATTTCCATTACCTTTTTTTTTTACCTTTATTCTTTGGTGGGGGTTTAGGCCTTGGTGGTCCCTTGCATGTTTTTGCATTGTGGCCAGATTCGCCACATTTTTGACAGGTAACCTTGAATGTTCGTCGTCCTTTTGTTCCATCACGCGCGTCTTCAACAGGGTCCGCCTTCCTTTTTTTCTTTGTGGGGCGGCCTGCAGGTCTCCTAATGATGGGTGGATCTGGAGATAGTAGTCCAGTCTTCACCCAATACTCTTCTGAGTTGACAGGTTTCATGACATGCTCATAGGTTGCTCTAAATGCATCCATCTTTAGCCAAGGATGCACATATAGTTCTGGCCTATCACACCTCTTTTGAATAGCTGCTAATGCATGAACACATGGTATTCCTACAAATGAATTAACTAGCGTTGACTTTAATACAGCAGAATGCATATCTTAAACTCATGTAAGTCAAATACAACATGTTATGACTACCTGTCAGTTGCCACATATTGCAGGTACAAGTATGCCTTCCAAGATTAACACCAACCTTCTTTGAATGTGTCTGCACCTCAAACACGTTACGATCATTGTCACCAGTCCATTGAGCCGTCCAGAATTTAGTATCCTTCATAAGGTCCTCCAATTTTCTTTGCTGAACTGGTGCCAGTACTCCAGTGTAGGTGCTTAGAATCTTCTTGTGTTTTGCCATTCTCCTCATCAAGTAGCAACGAAGCTCCTCCAACATGGTGAGAATAGGCTTTCCCCTATAGTGGTTAATTTTGGCGTTCCAGACATCACTCATGTTGTTGGTCACGTTGTCAAGTTTTGGCCAATGACTAAAATAAGATTTGGTCCAGCAAGAGGGTTGAAACTTTGCAAGATATGTCCATGCTTCTTCGTTCATCCTCTTTAGCCTCTGCATATGATGTTGGAACTCTGCATCTGTACTACTCTTTGCACATGTCCACACCATATTTTTTAGTTGTTTGTCCTTGAACCTCCCAATAAAATTCTTCCAAATGTGTCTTACACAATTCCTGTGGTGTGCATTTGGCATCACCTCATGCAAAGCAGGCAGTAAACCCTAAAGAAGGCATCAAAATGAACAAATACATATACAGACTTTTTTAATAAAATCATAGATCAGACAGTATGATCCCCAAAAAATTTATTTATCAGACAAATAAGCCCCTAAGTAAATTATTTATCAGACAGATTGGTCCTTAGTAATATAATTTGATAGTCATCTAGACCCTTTCATCCACCCGAAACCTTATTAGAACACTATTTCATATTAACTTCACCTCAATTCAATTCAAATATAATGACATCAATTCAAATTTAATTACTACAAATAGTACAATTCAAATAAAAGACAAGAGCATAAGAGACTTATAATCAATTACACTAATTCAAATGTCACGCATTCCACTAATAATATCTGCCAATAATATCACATGAACACATGAACAGTAACATGCTCTTTATATAACATGAATAGTAACATGCTATTATACATGCTCTTTATATAACATGAACAGTAACATGCTATTATAACATGAATAGTAACATGCTATTATATTATGCAACAATAGACATGATATTATTTGGTGAAGAAGTAACATGCTCTTTATATATGCCAATAATATCACATGAATAGAAACACACTTTTTTGTATGGCACGCTTCCTCATCCAATCAATATGCAACAATATAAAAATTAGCTTGAGACATGACTATATATACGCAGAAAACAAAGTGGAAAAGTTAATTTACGACCAAATTTCAGTATAACTTGTGACATTGAAATAAAAGAAGCAGTATTAATTACTAACCAACCAGATTTTAGGATAGAAGAGAAAATACAAGTAAGCGTTAACATTCACAAATATAATCACAGTAAGCATTAACAACAATTATAACAATTCTATGCAACTATTATAACAACAATTCAATTCAAATGCAACCACACCAACCCAAATTTAATCACAGCAAGTAAAATAAAGTCAAATACAATCAGTGCAATGGTCATTTACCTTCTGTTGATCCGAGATAAAATTTCATTCTTCTGTTGAGCAATTACCAATATCCTCTTGAAGAAGTTGTAAAAACCACTTCCAACTTTGTTTTGTTTCACTGTCAACCACCGCATAGGCAATCACATAGAAGTGATTGTTTGCATCTTGACCTACAGCAGACAACAATTGCCCCCCATAATATCCTTTCAGGTGGCATCCATCCAACCCAATCAGTGGTCTGCAACCAGCCTTAAACCCCCTTTTACACCCCTCCAGACAAATATACAGTTTGCTAAACAATGACGGTGAACCAGGAATTGTGGGGGTTGTTTCCAGCAATGCAGTGCTGTTAGGATTGCTTCTGTGTATTTCAGTGAGATAATCTCTCAACTTTCTATACTGAGCCCTCTCATTCCCAACATACCTTTCCCTAGCAACCCTTAAAGCTCTATAAATCATCTTGTCACTGCACACCACATTAAAGTCTATCTTAATATGATCAAAAGCTTCGCCATGAGTCATGTGAGGTTGGGTCAATAACCTCTTCTCTAATTTATCAGCCACCCATTTCTGATCAGCCATGTTAGACCCGAATTCCCTAGCACAAGTATGTTTAGGCTCATACGTCTTAATCTGGTAGCACCTTCTAGCACTATTCCAGGCACAATAAATCAGCCAGGGACATTCATTATCATCACTGCTAGGGACAATAGCAGTTCCATTCTCTCCAGAATTATCCACTTCTGCAGCATCAGTCTCTTTCCTTTTAGCCTTACATTTAGCCTTGAACTTTGCCTTTGCAATCATAGCCTTCTCTTCCCCACTTGCACACTTGCATCTAACTCTTCTATTATCATTTTTAACATAAAAAATCCTCCTTCCTTCAGCAATAGTATAGTCCTTTAAGGCATGCTTGAATTGATCCAATGTGGCAAACTCCATGTTCAATTGGAGTTGAACATCACCAAAGTCTGCTTCCTCATTGAATTGGAGCCAATCAAAATCATCTCCCTCATTGTCTGATGATTGAGGTGTATCAAAGCCCTCTGACTCAAATCCTAAACCATCAGACTCATCACTAAAGATGTCATCCCCTTCCTCTGCTATACCCGGTCCAACACCAAATTCTGACCCACCAGCAGTAGGACTAGGCCTAGCAGTAGGAGTAGACCCATTAGTAGGAGTAGGCCCAACAGTTATATTGGGCCCATATTTGTCATTGGGCCTAGTAGTCTGTTTAGGCCCACCTTTCTTCCTTGCATTATCCCTTTTTTCAATAGCCATCTTCCTTGCATTATCCTTTTTTCCAACAGCTTTCTTCTTACCCTTCTTATCTCTTTTGCCACCTTTTCTCTTTGTTTTCTTCATGAGTTCTTCATCTTCAAAGCTATCATAGCTATCATCGGTGTCATCCTCAAATCCTGGAGGTGGGGGTTTATACGCCTCGTCTTCAGCACTTTCATAGCTATCATAGCTATCGTTGTCAGAAATTGGCTCATCAGACAAGACCTCGGCCTCACTATGCTCATCAGTATCATCGCTATCCTCAAAATCAACATCTTCCTTAATTGGATGATCAAAGAACAGACACAATTCATCCGTCTCTCTGTCCTCCCTCTTTTTGTCACATATCTCTCTGATTTCCTTGTCTCCATATATAGGATGTAGGCCTGCTTCATAACTAGGAGCTGTTGGGTCATACCAATACATCTTTTTGTATGCATGGTAGCCAAGTTCTTCAAACATTTTCTTCAAATCAAAATAATTCACTAAATCAAGATCCAAAGGAGGAAATCTCTTTACATTCCCATTAATGTAAAGTAGTTCACCCTTGTTATCTTTGACAAAACTCCCCCATGTTGAAAGACAGGGATAACCCAATCAGTCATCTGCAATCCATAAACATGGAATAAAATGTCAAAATCAGAACACAAACTTATACAGAGCAATTTCATATTAAACAACAAATGCTCAAACTTTAATTTCCTAATTGTGATAACTAGATTAATTAATGTAGTGTATTTACCACAAAATATTGAATGTTTTTAATGTTAAACTCATATATGCATGCATTACGTCACTTATCAGTAATTGATTTTCATAGTAATGAAGAACTTAAAAACACTTTCTTCAGTAACTAATTTCTACTGCCAGAAACAGATACACAAGGTAAACACATTCGAATAATTGCAACGATGATCAACTATACCATCCGCATCATAATAGAGAAAAGATATACTAACTTGACCGGTGAAGACCGATAGACCGGCAAAACCTTCTTCTACAATAACTTCGTTTGGTACAAAGTCTTGAGTCAACAATGTCAGTGAGGTCGTCGGAAGACTGACTACGGGTTCACGTGGTGGTGGCTTTTTTTGTAAAACCTAGGGGAAGAGAGGGTGCTGGTTGTAATTTCGTTTTGGGGGAGGAAGACAAAAATGGACCTTTAAAGCCACTCAGCTAACGAAACGACACACACTCTCGTGCCCTACTCCTAAAACGCCGCGTTTAGCATCATTCAAAATAGGGACCAATTTGTCTTGATTGAACATGTGGCACTTAACGGTTGACTCATCACCTAAAAGTGACACGTTGAACTCTACCGTTAGAATTTCACGGAGGAAACTAACAGAAGGACTAAAATGACGGACGTTTACAAAAGTTGGAGACTAATTACATAATTAAATTTTGTTAGGGACCAAAACGTCCACTTCAAAATTCTTTGGGGACCAATTTGGGTAAATACTCTAATAGTAAATTAATGATAGAGGAAGTGGATGAAGTGGGCTTTATTGGGCCCTGGTGGACTCGGCTTCAAAATATGATGGAGGTTTCCCTCCATTTGGAAGCTGTAAAATTATTTGAAAAAGGGGTTCCATGACTTTATCTCCTATCGATCTCTTTCCAAGTTTCAAGGGATGATGATGAGTCGCAGCCACTGCCACACTGAAGCTCAGTTCTCTTTTCCCGAACACGACTATGACGACGATGATTTCCACCTCCCTCTTACGCAGACCACACTTGCCCCTTCCAATCCTCACCGTCCATCCAAGAAACTCAAGCACAAGTCAACGACCACACATCACTTCGGCAAGGAGAACGTTCCCCCTTACGACACTGACTTTAATATTGAAAACTGCAGCTTGGATTGCATCCCTTCCACCATAGATTGTGCCACCGTTTGTCATTCCCAACAGCAAAACGACGTCGTTCCTTCGTGCTCCGCGGAGTCCCAGGGCCTGAAGGAGAAAACCAACTGCGCGTACTTTCAAAATTCGATAGAGTCCAAGCTGGTGGCGTTGGGACCACACGCGCGGCTCAGCCACGGATCTGGAAAACCTTTGGATGATGATGATGATGATTCGAACCTCGATCTGTTGCTGAATTTGTGCAATGAGTTAGATGAAGATGAAAGATCTAGGATGATGCCGCGTGTTGATGGCGTTGGAGGTTCTGTTCTTTGTCCACTGTGTGATGTTGATATCTCTAGCTTCAGTGAGGAAGAGCGACACCGTCACACCAATCATTGCCTTGACAGAGTGGAAGATCAAACTCAAGATGTAAGATACAACCTTTCAATTCTCTGCTATCGTTTCAATTTGATATGCGAAATTGTGATGTAGAATTGTACTAGGGTTAATTGTTGATAACCGTTTCCTCAGGTTGCAGTGCGTGATGGCGAAAATGATGGAGTGGGTGCTCAATTGGAGCCAGAGCCGAAGCCGAAAGTTGCCAATGTTTCTGCGGTTGTTGATTGGCTTCGCAGTATCGGCTTAGCGAAATACGAGGATATTTTTGTGAGAGAAGAAGTTGATTGGGACACCTTGCAGTGGCTGAAAGAAGAGGTGAGCTCATATTCATTAGTATCTATGATCTTATAGTTAATCATTGGGTTCATAACTATTGCTAGAGTGTCACTGTGGAAGTGTTAGATTTGAAAGAAGTTGCAAGTCTAATAATGTCATATAAAACCAGTGCTGTTTGCATTACTCTCTTGTTGAAGATCAATTTTTTTTTTTTTTGAAACTTTTTGTTTCCTTGTCTTGTTCTGTAATATATAGGATCTATTAAGCATTGGTATTACTGCACTTGGTCCCAGAAAAAAGATTGTGCATGCTCTTTATGAACTTAGAAAAGGAACTGGCCCTTCAGATGAGAAACATGAGGATGCTATTGCAGAGCCTAGAAGGAGTGGAAACCAGAAAGTCAAATTGCAACGTGAAAAATCTGAAAAGAAAGTTGATGGCACAACTAAACCAGTGACAAACAAATTGATTACTGAATATTTTCCTGGCTCTGCTGGCAATGGGAAGAAAGCACCTGCGGCTTCAGGAGAACAGCAGGAAACAAAAAACAGTACCTTGGATTCTGGCCATAAAAGCAAGGCAAAAAATACGTCTACAAATAGAAAACTTCGTGATGTTCCCCAATGGTGTAGCATTCCTGGAACGCCTTTTCGGGTGGTAAATGTCATTCTACTATTCTAGATAATGCATGTCTATTGGTTTTGTGTTAATTTATTTTCCCTGGCATTGTGAATCTTGTTTTATGGCACCTGCCAAATTAGGAAAAGAAAAAGAATATAAAGAATAAAAATTATGTATTGAATATTGATGTGGGTTTGATAACATTTATTCTATGTAGGATGCTTTCAAATATCTCAGAGGAGATTGTTCCCACTGGTTTCTCACACACTTCCATTTAGACCGTAAGTATGCTTTTGCCTCTGAACAGTCAAATTTGTTTTCACGTGATAACCCTGTTTGTTTTCATAACAGATTTTGAATAATATATTTCTTTTATGTTAGCATTTTGATAAACAAGTCCCTTGTGTTCAGCTTTTGTAAGCGGATTATTAAGGTCATAGTTAGATTTTGAAGTTGTGCAATTCTTGGTTGTTGTTTCTCGATTGTGAATACAGATTATCAAGGTCTCACAAAGTCGTTCAGTCATGGAAAGATCTATTGCTCTTCTATTACTGCTAGCCTTGTAAATATAAACATTGGGATTGCCTATGATAAAATACATGTTTTGCCTCTGAACGAGAAGGTCTCAATAGATGGTGTTGATGTGACCTGCTTGGATGCCAACCATTGTCCGGGTTCGATAATCATCCTCTTTCAACCTCCGAATGGTAAGGTGTGGCTTTGATTCACTTTGTCATGAGCTTATTTATAGTTTGTTACTTTCTTTGTTACCCATTGTTAGATTCAGTAAATATTTCCTGTCTGTTTAGGCGGTTCTCCATACTGGGGATTTTCGGTACAGTGAAGAAATAGCAAACAATCCTTTTCTCCGGATGTGTCGTATCCGTACTCTAATTCTTGATACAACATATTGTAACCCACAGGTCAGTCATATGAGAATAACGAAATAATCTCAAACAAGAGACTCCTATAGTCCTATTCCAGTAGGATTGTTTTATATATTTGTTTTTTTATTTCATTGCAGTATGACTTTCCAAAACAAGAAGCTGTCATACAATTTGTTATTGATGCCATTCAAGCGGAGGCTTTTAATCCCCAGACCCTTTTTCTGATTGGCAGCTATACTATTGGTAGAGCTCAATACAACTTTTTCTGTATATTTAATTATTTATCTCTGCCGGTTATTCTTTATTTAACATATATAGCTTGGTCATTTACTTTCAAGTGATTTGGGTAGTTTTTGTTTCTATATCTTGGTTCAACACTAGGAAACCAACTAAGGGGGAAAAAGAAAAAGAAGCTTATCCCTCGTTTTCTTATTTTTCATAGGAAAAGAAAGGTTATTCTTGGAGGTTGCTCGCACACTTCGTAAGAAGGTTTACGTGACAGCGGCAAAGTTGCGTCTTCTAAAATGTTTGGGATTTAGGGAGGATGATATGCAGTGGTTTACATTAAATGAGCACGAAAGCAACATTCACGTTGCTCCTATGTGGACACTTGCAAGTTTCAAAAGATTGAAACACATATCAAGTCAATATGCGGTGAGTACTGCACTTCTCTAGCATACCCAATAATAAATAACTGGTTCCTACTTTGATATGGTATTTGGTTGATAACTATTCCATCGTCGAAATACTAAAAACATTGGATATTTTGGGATACACAAACATATTTGAAAAAAAAAAGAGATAGATACATAAAATGAGCAAAAATGTCTCTCTTCTTTGACATTTCCAAAAGTAACGTAGGATTGCTACCTGTTCTGCCTGTTATGTTAAGCAGTTTTACAGCTTCGAAACAGGATCTTGTATAGTGAAATACGTTTGGTACTTTGGTTTGTTCTTAGACTCTTTAGCCTTTTGATAATCAGATGCATTACTGTAATTAGGGTCGGTTCAGTCTTATAGTTGCTTTCTCTCCCACTGGTTGGACATTTGGCAAAGGTAAAAAGAAGTCTCCTGGAAGAAGGTGGCAGCAGGGTACTATTATAAGGTGATGCTTTGTTGTTACTACTTTTTCTATAAACCACTCATCTCTTGATTCTTTCTACTTTTTAAACCAAAGTAGTGGCTTTCAAAGGACAGTTTAATATTTAGTTGGTGCACAATGGAAGTCTTCGAAGAACATTTCCCTGTCTTTAAAGTAGTGTTTGTTTTGAGCTACTGAGACAGAGACTGAGAGACTGAGACTCAGTATCATGTTTGTTGGTTTAGAGACTGATACTAAAATTTCTGTCTCTGTCTCCAAAATTTCAGTACCTCCAAAAAATGGGGACACAGGAGACTAAAATTTTTAGAGATAGAGATTGAAACTTTAATAACATTTTATATCTAAAATACCTTCATTTCAATTAATTAATTCTAATTTTATCCTTTTTACAAATTAAATTAGAATTTCATTCTTATTTCAATTTCTGTCTCCCACTTTGCACCAAACAGAATACTAAAATTTATTTCAATCTAGTCTCAGTCTTTCTGTCTCTGTCTCTCCACCAAACGCTACCTAAGTGTTTAAAACTTGACTAATCAAAATTTTCTTGGTTTGTCAGGTATGAAGTGCCATACAGTGAGCATTGCAGCTATGCAGAACTCAAAGAGTTTGTGAAACTTATATCCCCCGATAACATTATACCAAGTGTTAATAACAACGGACCAGAATCCGTCGATGCTATGATTTCTCTCATGTTGTCTTGATTTTGTTATACCTGTGAAATATTTTGCGAATACTGGTGTAACTGCTACAGTGGGAAGTTCTATGGTGTGGATTCAATATATTATCCCCATGTGTGGATCCTATGTGGAAGAGTTCACAATGAAACACGTGTACGCTGCCGAAGTTGTCTCTTGATTTAACCTCTATTTTTTTTTAATTTTCCACGGCATCTCCTAATCCGACAGGTCAAGAACTAATCCGCCACGATACTGAAGTCTATTTAAGGGTTTGCTGCTGACTAATGGGTTGCTACATACATAAGGCGGGATTCAAATCTCCGACACTTGCTTAAGCGGACTAGTGAACTAACTACTAGACCAACCCGACTTGTTCTCTTGATTTAACCGTTATTACGGTGTAAATGAAAAAGTAATCTGTTTTGTTTGTGTATAATCTTTTTTTCTGTTTTTGGGTTTTTATAGTTGAGCCCTTTTTATTGGGTTGGGTTAAGAGGCTTAAATGGATGAGTTTTTTTGTTTTTCATATGTATTAAGACATATTTGCCTAGAAGACCTATACCCAATTCAGATTGTCCATAAAAAATGTTTTTAAAGAACAAAAAAGAAGTTTGAAAAGATTTTATTTTGTGACAAAAATAGAAATTAATGTTGATAAAAAAATGTGTTTCTCACTTCTCACCTAGTTTCAGTCTCACTCATCATCTACACCAGAGAAGGGAGACTTTACTTGAATCCTAGCGCCGCTGACCCTATACCTTCTATATCGCCGAGCTACTCTCGTTGCCCAGGAGGTGCCGTCGATTCCGGAATCGCCCCCACGGAGCCTCCGTTTGTCAGGTTGGCGTCGCTGTGCAGAGAACGGACGTGAGGATCGTTTCGTCGCCGGCGCTCAAACCTCACAACATGCACTGTATCTTCTTGCTTTCTTGATCCATTTAATAATGTAAAATCCTATCCATAACACCATGACAAAATAATTTACATAAGAGTGCACGGCCTCTTTTTTTTATACTACTTTTATTCACAGAAAATTGTTTCTGTGCATCTGTAACAAATGTGGTGATCCAACCCATAGAGTAAAAAAAAAACACAAGTTGTCTATTAGTCCAACTTGTCAAAAATAATTAGCATTGAGTGTGTTTTATTACTATTTCATTAACCCACACATGTGGATAATATATTGAATCCTCACCATAGAACTTTCCTAAATAAAAATGTTCCTGCTGCACTATGAACAGAACGTGATACAAGCTTGCTTAGAAGTGACATTAGTAGTTTAGTACAAGTCAGTGACTTCCCCTTAACATCATCTAAGTACAAAGAAATGAGTTCTTCAGGAAGGGAATCTAAGAATTTAAAAGGGCAATTCTTCTTTATAGCTTCCCTATTAATGAATATGAAGATTAGTTCCCAAGGTTTCCTTTTGAATTGAGCGATCTCCCTCACCGCCTCACTATGATGCACCTCCATATTGTCACAGTTGTTGATAATATCCACAATCTCCATTGAGTCTACTTCGACCTCTATTCTCCTCATTACCAAGTCTGCTGCCATGCGGAGCCCATGGATGACGCCCCAAAACTCTGCCTTTGCTGGAGAACAATCTCCTAAGTACGCCATAAATCCCCCTATCTATTCTCCATTGGTGGTCCGTATTAAACCTCCACATCCACTTCTCTTGCTTTGCTGGTGAGCAGATCCATCAGTATTAAACTTAATCTTATTATTCTCTGTATTGTGTCTGGTTAGAATTTTGTAGACTGAGACAACTGTAAAAATTTCATCTGTTGTATGATTCCAGCTTATTATGTCTCTTTCGACGTGTGTCCGGGGTGGATTTAGCAGTCTTATTTGCTCTAAAGTATTACTCGCGAGAAACTGCTCCATAATCCTAATGTTCCATTCCCCTCTTTCGTTCACATAATCCTGGACCTTGGCCAACTCTAACTCCTTAGGCACCTGAGTAACAGCTTCATTAAGAAGGCTTTTAAATTTAGCAATTCAGGAATCCTTCCAAAATAAAGCTCTCTTTCTTATCATTAACGTATGCATCATATAATTCTTCATCTCATTAACGCATGCATCATCATATTATTAATGCCTTATGCATTGCTTCATATATCTTCATTTTATTCACGCCAATTGCATTGCTTGCTTTATTTCATTATATGCTTCATATGATTCATTGCATACTTCGCTTGATTCACGCATAATAAAATATGCATGCCTTCCCTTCATTCATGCTAATAAAACATGCATGCCTTCCTTTAGCTTCATTAAATGCTTCGTAAGGCTTCAATGCTTCACGTTAAACATGCATGCTTCTTTATTGGCGTCATTAACGCCTTGTCCATGCATGCTTCTTGGGCCACGCTTGCTTTAAGGGTCACACTTTTAAAAGAGTGGCCTAAGGCTCCACAATGTATCATAAGCTTTAAAGCGTGTTCAAAACTTTCTCTTTACTTTTTTTGAGCTTGTTTTATGCTTTTTACTTCTTTTTCTGTTATTTTTTACAAAACTCATCAACTTAAAGGGATAAAAGAAATATACAAAAAAATTCAAAGAATTTTTGCAAGCTTCATCATCATCACTATTGCTCTAATCAAGGCACATGCATTGGTTCTTCTTTCCATAAGTAACTAGTCATCACGTTTGATATTTTTTTTTCACTCTTCTTTATTGTTTTGTTTAAGGTTAGGTATGTGTTTATGGAGTAAGTTTGGTGTACTATACCAAATTCGTATCCCACTGGATACTTAGCCTAGTTTACGTAGATTGTATCATATTAAGTTTGGTGTTACCACATTCACCATACAAACACAGTAACAACTTCATTATTTTACTTTATTTTGACTTCTATTTCATTCTGTTTTGATTTGGTTTCTTTTAATTGAATAAGCCTATGCATTAATTGAATTCTTTTACTTGATAATCCTGTTTCCATCACCATTACTTTTTCTTTTCTATGATACTTGAGAACAAGCAATCATTTTAAGTTTGGTGTTAGAGGCTATACTCTACATAGCTAAAGGTAATGAAGAAGAACATGATGAAGAGAAAGGCAGTGAGAACTAAGGTTGTTTCATTCTTTTTTAATTATATGTATGTGCTTTATTTTATTCTATCTTATATAATGCATTTAAGATTTCTAATTGTCAAGTACATATCTTATCCATCACAACCCACAATTAATTGTGCTTGCTCCTGAATATAAGCAATGAGTCATGCACTGAGAAAGAAACAAAAAGAAGAGGTATTGATCATAAAGAGCATGACAAATTGAGTTTGAGAAGGCAAACTAACTAAGAATATTCAACCCAATCTGAGCCACATTACTTGAGGCTTTAGTTTAGAAGAATATTATAGAATCTTTATACTTGACAAAATCTTGGAGATGCAAGAATATAAGAAATAATAAATAAGAAAAAGGGGTTGTAAGAGAAACCAATGGTTCTGAGTACCACTGACTAAGGAAATTAAAAGAAAAATAAGCTCAAAGAGCATCCTAGTCAAGTACTTGTGGTGCTTATGTATTAAGCCAAAAGCTTGAAAACAAAGCATTTAGAGTCATGGTTAAACTCAAGGTGCAAAGCACCCCCCTAAAATGAAAAAGCCAAAAATTCTGAGCACCAATGGTGGGGAAGAATGAAAAGATAAAATAAGCTCAAAAAGCTCCCTAATTATGTGCTTGTGATGTTTTTGTGTGTCAAGCAAAGCTTGAGACAAAATATTTAGAGTCACAGCTAGGCTCAAGGTGCAAAGCACCCAATGAACTTAAATGGTGGAAAGAAAGTAAATAGGCCTGCTTCAAGGTAATGATTCAAAAAAGAATTCTATAATCTAATCCGAACAGACGACTTGAAAGATTATGATCAATTGTGTTGAATAGTACATGAGTGAAATAGCTAACCAAACTCATTCACCCTTGTATTATAAGGTTAAGAAGTCTGATGCCTAAACCATAATTCTTTGTTTGCTTGAGGACAAGCAAGATCTTATGTTTGGTGTTGTGATACATCCGCATCTTTAGTGTTTTTTCTTCTTGATTTCGATTGATTTATTAAGAATTCCTGTTGAATGAACAATGAATTTAAAGCTAGAATGAATATTACTTTAATTAGTTGAAATTCATTGATTATAAGAAGTTTTGGAAGGAAAATAGAAAGAAATAGAACAGAAAAAAGGATGGAGAGCAACAAACAGAAAACTCTCTGTGGTAAGCAGAATACTCCCTGAGTTGAACAGAAGCTTCTCTAAAATCATAGAGAGAGAGAGACGTGCAACGATTAGAAGGATCACATACCATGTTGGGGACAATTCCCCTATCATGTGTATGCATGCAAGTTGTGCGTACGCATGACTATCACTTTTCATGTGGGACGTGGGAAATCTCACGTAGGACGTAGAAATTGTACGTATGCATGTGTGGTATGTATACGCACGGCAAGAGGTTTTGGCAAGCATGCACATGCATAAGTATATTTTCACGTTGTACGTGAAATTCACCACGTACAATGCTATGGAGTAATTGAAGGCAACAATTGAAAGAGATTGGCTCACGTACAACGTAACCTTAGTTCACGTGGTACGTGAGCCCAACAGAGAGTAACTCAATAAAGAATTTTCTTCACATAGCATGCAAGAAAGCTCACGTGGTACATGGGCTTAAGTGCATCTCCTAGGACTTCAATCAAAGCTAATCTTTCTCCAAATTCTCAACTTTTTGGATGATCAATCAAAAGTTCATTGATGATGACATTAATTGAAGATTGCAAGCAATTAAAGAGGATATCTTTTCGGAGGAAAACAATTATGAAAGAGATTTCATTTCACTTTAGTTTTGATTCTATTTTGAAGTTTTGAATTTAAAATTTAATTTCTAAGGTTAGTATATAAGGGAAGAGGGTTCTGACCTTCTATCCTCTCCTTTAGCAGTTTTATTTTTCTTAAGGATTCTCTGAAGAACATGAGTTTCTAATTCTCCTCGGTTAAGGTTAGTAACTCTGTTGATTTCATGGATTAATGTTCTAGCTTTTTACGCCTTTGAGTAATGTATTGATTTCTTCTTAAGAAAAAAATTTTTGTTCTTCATCTTAAAGAGTTTGAATGTTGGGAAATAATTCTTCTCTAATTTAAATTCTTTTAACTTTTTGAAAAAGTTGATTAATTGAATCAAGCTTAAAAATAGATTATCATAATTCTTAAGTTTTGAAGCTAGGCTTGATAAGTGATATAAAATTAACTATGGGAGATTCTTATGAATTGTGTGGCTTTATAAATCAGAGACGTGCATAACTCTTTTCTTGATTAAGTGACTAAAGGATTAGCGTTTAATTAGGTTAAAGAGAAATTAAATCACCAAATAATTGGGGTTTGATTACTAATTATTTGCCATAAAAGTATATTTACATGATCAAGGTGGAAGGTTAAAAGTATTAATCCGGAAGTTTTAACATCTCCAAAATTTTAACTCTTTAATTCATATTATCTATTAACACTCACTGTTTCCTTTTGTTTATTGCATTGTTTATGTTAAAGCCTTCCAAAACCCTAATTTGATTGTCTGACTAGATTAATCGATTGACCATTATTTGCTTGATCCATTAATCCTCGTGAGATCGATACTCACTCACCGTGAGTTATTACTTGATACGACTCGGTGCACATGCCGGTATTTTGTGGTTTGTAAAATCCGCATCAACCTCCAGCCTCACATTTCCTGAAAAGATCATTGCAGTCTTTTCACTATTAACTTTCAGCCCTGACGCATCACAAAATTTACCCATGGTTTTTATTATTGTTGTAATCTATTCAACATTTGCCTCCGCAAAAACAAGGAGGTCATCTGCAAATAGCAAGTGGGAGATAGCTGGTCCTCTTTTTCCTGCAATTATAGGTTTTCACTTTCCTTCTGTAACATGTTCTTCAATTAACTGTGATAGCTTGTCCATAACGATAACAAACAGGTAGAAAAAATTGTGTCTCCTTGTCAGAGGTCCCTTGTGGGTACAAAATTTTCAATCTTTTTCCCATTCCAGAGGAGGTTATAGGAGGCTGATGTGACACACTCCATAGTGATCTCCACCAGTTTGTCTGGAAGGTTGAATTCATGTAGGCATGACTTTAAAAAAGACCACTAAATTCTATTGTAGACTTTCTCAAAGTTGAACTTGATAGCCATGTACCCTTTTTTCCCTTTGCATTTTTCATGATATGAGTTAATTCCTTCGCAATCAAAATATTATCTTGTATTTTTTCTACCCGAAACAAAACTAGATTGTTGAGGAGATATTCTGTCTATCAGTGCAGGTTTAATCCTTTCTCAAGATATGAATTTTTTTAGTGTTCCTGGGCTCTCTGGATGCCTCCTAATCTATTGAGAAGTTTTCATTTCTCTCGCTCTACATATCCAAAAACATCTCTATTCCACTGTTTCAAATCATTCATGAGCATTACTAAGGCTTGGTTGAGGCGGGCTCCTCTATCCCATTTTTGGTTTACGAACTCCTCATACTCAGGGTGCATCTTCCACATAACCTCGAACCTAAAAGGTTTATTTCTACCTTTCTAATTTTGGGGTTCAATGATAAAAAGAAGTGCGTGATGGTCCAAGTTAGTACACGTAGCACATCCACTCTAACTTCACCAAACCTCGTTCTCCAATCGGCATTATTCATAGCTCTATCCAGCAGTTTAAACATCATATCTCTTCTCTCCCATAGAGGCCCTCTCCATGTAAATTTAGTACCTACATACCCTAAGTCAATTAAGGAACAAGCATTCATCCATTCTTTGAATCTCTGATATACTCTAACATCCATTCTGCCACCATCTTTTGTTTTCATTGGACAAGCAATTTCATTGAAGTCTCCCACCAGCATCTACTCCTTGTTTCACCCCATTAGTTAATCTTTTTAGTTTGGGCCATAATACTCTTCTATTAGCCTCTTGAGGGCTAGCTAGACAACAGTGAGGATCCAACTTCTCTTATTAGAAAAAGTCATCTCTATATGAATAAACTGTGTGTGAGATTTTAAAACTATAATAAGAATATTTGGGTCTTTCCACAACACCCAAATCCCTGCACTGAACCCATTAGCCTCTTCAGTAACACTATAATCAAAACCAAATCTATTAATAGTTCTTCTAGCTTGTTCACCACTGTATCTAGTCTCATATAATATGACTATATCAGATCGATAAATATGTATAAATTCATTGAGGAAGCGAGAACATGCCTGGCTCGCAGCACCTCTACAATTCTAAGAAAACACAATCATAATTAACAACTTGAGAAAAAAAAAACCCGAGACTTACTGCTCCAATTGCATCTCATCCCCTTCAAGGGATATCTGCTCCCCCATGTCACTGCCCTCAGGGTCTCTAATATGACTAGCCTCATTCTTTAGCTCCTCCTCTTCCTTCATTCGTTCCTCAACCTTTTCTATTATCTTTGCCTCAAAGAGAAAGATTTTTTTTACCATAATCATTGACTCAATAGAGTGTGAATCAGGTGGGTGTAGTTCTCTTGGATACTCTATGTCCTCCTACATCATTACTGTTTCAGGAACAAAAGTTGCTGCCACATGAGATTCTTGGGTTTCCATGCTGGTAGTATCATCTAAGTTTTGATTTTTATGGTTGTTCTCTGAAATAAAATCCTGGTTAGGAGTTTGGGTTTTCTTTTGGGTGGACTGGGTAGGGTTATCATTAGATTGGGATCTGGGTTAGTTTTCATTTTGGGCATTTGGCTTAGGAGTTGGGTTGTGTGGGCCTTGTGAGGTATCATTATTATTGGCATGATTTTGGGAGCTTCTTGGTTTTCTAATTTTTGGGCTTGTTGGGTCACCGGGTGTTTGATTTCTGGTGTGTGTCATGTTATTGGGGCTATAAGTTGTAGGCTGGTTAGGAACACAAGATGATTGGGACATAGTTAAAGGCCTCAAATTGCATGATTTATCGTTACTGAAGAAACATTAGCCTGTTGCAAATGATTAGCCTCTGATTCTTTAGGATTTTCCTCATTTAAAATTGCAAACCTGGAACCTGGCGTCTTCTTCACAACTGTTTTGTCTCCTTTCCCATTATTCTCTCTTTTCGCTCCACTACTCTTGTCAGTGTCACCTTTTTTGTTGCTTTTGCCATGTATAGTATGTTGTACTACCATCCAACGGCCGAAATGTTCCTCTAAAATGTCATTTTCTTTTATACCCTTTTTATTTTTCGAAATTCCAAGAGTTCTCTCCTTCTCCTTCGTCTCTCCTATGCCATTCGCCACCTCTTTTTCTGCCTTTCTAGTTGCTTCCTCCACCACTGGTGCTCTTGTTGGTGGCTCTGCTTGCTTCTTTGACATTTTTCCTTTTCATGTCCAATCATTTTGCATGAGAAGCAGATATCATAGAGTCCTTTATACTCCACAAGGTATCTTACTCTGTTAATGGAGTATTGTGATATTAATGGTGTAGTTAGGTCTAGTTCCGCACACATTCTAGCAAACTTTCCGCGATATTTGTCTGCGGTGTTGGAGTCCACCTTGAGGATTCTTCCTACCATATTGCCTATTCTTTCCAGAATATTCTTCTCGTAATACTTTATAGCTAGGCCTGGAAAGCGGATCCAAGCTACAATAGTATCGATAGTGGCCTCCTTTGCGTTGAAGTTTGGTTTTCAAAACCTAATGGTGAAGTGGTGATAAAAAAATCCTCTAGGGCCCCTCTGTTAGTGAAATCACTTCCTAAGTCAATAATCTCAATGCTTCCCTATTTTCCCCACATGGATTTAAGCCTTCTTGTTAGAATTTGCAGGGAGATTCTTCTACCTATCAGTTTTACAATCAAGGTCTCCCACCAAGGGTGTCTCAGACTCTTTATAGTAGCATCGCTAATCACAAAGTTATAAATTTCATTAACTTTTTTCGCTCTAATCTCCGGTTCAGTGCTCTTCTCCCTCTGCTTACCATTACCCCCTTCTCATTCATCATCCTCCATACTCTCCTCTGAGCTCTCAAACTCTGAGAAACTATCATCTTCTTTTACTAACACTGCCGTTTGGCTTCCTTTCACCATTTCACAAAATGAACACCTCTGGATATGTTCTTACTCAGCTACACTATCAAAATTCATCTATTCTTCTACTCTTGGTGCAAAGGAAGTGTCCCCAGTGTAGCCTTTTCCAACTTCTTCCTTTCTTACTTTTTTGGCAGACTTCATTGTCTTTTCTTTCGAAATCTGTCTAGGTAGTTCGTGGCTCCTCGAATATTTTTTTTTGGACGAACCCACCTTCATCGGTTGCTTGGGCGTTGGTCAAGGTTAAAGAAGCAAAGATGTATGGAGAGAAAAATTCTTGTGTTTCTTCTCTTCAATTTTATTACAAATACTATTTATCTTTATATTTTATCAGGTATCTAAAACCATAAGTATATAAGTCAAAAAATAAAGTGTTAGACTAGGCTTGCTTTTTATTTGTGGCACAGAATGTAAGTGTGAGTTTGCCTAAAGATTAATGTGAGAACGAAAAGTATTTTAATCTCAAATTTGTAAATATTACCCTCCCTCCAAATGCAATGATTAACATGAAATCTTAATTATTGATATTTCAAAACGAAATCTAGGAGTTAATACTAAATAAAACCAAAAGCTACGTATTTAATTTGGTTGTGAGGCAATATTTGTACATAGAGTATTTATTCATTTTGGTCCCCAAAGAATTTTGGATTAGACACTTTAGTTTCCAACTAAATTAATTATTCAATTGATCCCTAACAATTAACTTCGTCAATCATTTGGGTCATATGCTCCGTCAACTCTAATCGAAGACAAAATGGTCTCTGACAACTCTAACGGGGGACAAAATGGTCCATGTCCTCTCTGTTCGGAAACGACGTCGTTCTCCCCCAAATTTCATCGTATTTTGCATAACCCTAACATTTATACTCTCCTTCTTCACTTTCATAGTTTTCTTTTCCATCTTCTCCTTCCTCCTCTTCATCTCCAAGATCAAGCCATAGTGTAACTGTCACGCGTGTCGCACCTACCTCAATATGTCATAGACCATACACTTTTCAAATCTTTGTGCCTGGTACACCTACCTCTTCCGCACTTCACCCACCAGAAGCATCCACCTCTACATCTTCGATAAAAGCATCACCTCCAATTCCGACAACGTCTAGCACATCCTCAAAACCAAGTTTCATAACTACCCTAAGGGCACACCTTTCTCCATTCTCTGGCAAGCAATATAGATTGTTGGGCATTAGGACATCATGAGACAATTCTCCTCTAACATCATATGCAAATTCTCATTTAGAATGGACCTCGAATGCTTCATTCCTTCTCTCCCAAAGTCCAAGCTGGTAGATAACTTCGACCTCGCATCCAAGCTATCAGTACAGCGAGCAATGTCATCGTTGCCGCTCATATAGGAACTGAAGCGATTACTGAACATTAGTTCGGACTAGAAGCTGAAGGAAGCGATCGGAGTGGTGGACAATGTGGTCATGGAGATGATAGGGTAGAGGAGGAGTGAGATGGCGACGACAACGATGGGTTTTAACAAATCGGACTTGCTGTCTAGATTCATGGGAACCATTGAAGACGACAAGTACTTGAGAGACATAGTCATTAGTTTTCTGAGTATGAATTGGTTAAGAACAAGTTGAGGATTTTTCTTCTTGTGAACATTGAAGTTGCAAAGTGTGATTGTGTAGCTTGAAGTTGTAGTGTTAGACTGTTAAGGTTATGCAAGATACGATGGAAATTGGGGAAAAACGACGTCATTTTCGAACAGAGGGGGGCAGGGACCATTTTGTCCTTCGTTAGAGTTGTCAAGGACCATTTTGTTCCTTGTTAGAGTTGATAGAGCAAAGGACCCAAATGACTGATGGAGTTAATTGTTAGGAATCAATTGAGTAATTAATTTTAGTTGAGAACTAAAGTGTCTGGTCCAAATTTTAAAGACCAAAATCAATAAATACTCTTGTACAAATCTACGGTTGTGTTATATTTATCCAGATCTGAGTTAAAGTGTATTACTATCAATTATTAAAAAAAAATATTTTATCTAAATTTTTATTTTGTTTTCTTGTTACAATTTTGATAAATGGTAGGGAAAATGAATACGCAGTTAAACGTTATCTTCCGCAAGAGGAATACATCATCTGAACAGATATAATGGAGACTAAGTCAAAAGATTATTAAAAATTTAAAATTCTTTTCACTTTTTAAATTTTTTTTTATTATTAATATTGTTGCTTTGGTTTTGTATTTCTGACTAAGTCAAAAGATTCCTAAGAAGCACACAAAGATAGATAAGAGTAGTGTTTTACTGTTTAGGAAAATAAAATAGACATTTCTTTGCAGCAATTTGACGCCGAAGCAGTTCGATTATACTTGCAAGTTGATGTGTACGTAATCAATATTATATAATCAATTAAGTAGTAGAGTTTGCTGTAATATATATTATCCTCTCGTTGTGAACAACGTTTGAGTGGGAACGTTTTTGTTAAATTTCCACTCTTCCGTGTTATTTATATTAGAAGAGAATTCGCCATTAATTAAAAGGATTAAACAGAAAGTCAACACGACACTCCCATATTTGACCGTTGAATTTGTTGACTTTTAGAGGGTTTGGATTATTTGAGACAGTATCATGCAGGGAAACTTTGGAAAATACGAGGTAATAGTCTCTAAAAGAAGAGATATTTTTTAAATTTAATTTTAAAAAATTTTATCAATTAAATTAATTTTTAAAAATTAAAAATTAATAATTTTTATCTTTCAGTCACTTAATTAATAAATTGGATTGAACAGCTTGTGACTGCTCAAGTACTCTTCCTCGTAAGGATTGTCCCCATTATTGAAGAATAATGATGTTGAAGACTTCATGAGAATATTGATTATGGTCTTCAGGAGTTTTAGATTGTATGTTCCTACTAAGTATCATCGGACATTGGAATGATTACAGCTTATTATAAACTTGATTTTTGCTAAGGTGAAAATTTATGGGCGATAGTTTTAATAGGGAATTATTAGATAATAATTTAGTAAAATATATTAAATTATTTATGGAAGTGTCTTCGTGGATGTGTTTAATAAAAATATTTTTTTATGGTTGTGTTTAATAGAAGTATCTTTATAGATATATTTTCTAGATGTGTCTCTTTATATATGTATTTAAAATATAATAATTAATTATTGTTGGCAATAAGTTGGCAGATAATATGTTGGTACCCTATACTTTTCCAATTTTTATATACTACTTGATATGATTGTTACAAATTCGACCTCATAAGTCGGCATTATGATCATAATTCAGTAAATTCCGTAATATCTCGGCCGTTACACGTTACATAATTCAATAAAGGTAATGCCCGACCAAACGTCATCATTTATTAATGATCTAATAACTGCCTCTCAATTCGGAAGATCAACAAATATGTAACCGACCAATTATACTCCACCTAAAAAGGTATGGCATCTTCTCCTTAAACGGATACATTGAATTCTCAATACTGACTTAAGCTTCGAAGTGCCTTTGCAGGTACACTCCCCCCTCTCTTGTTCATACTCTGCGTGATTGGACATCTCTCAGGCGGAAAGCTCAGACTATCCCAAGACTCATAGATCGGCATCAAAGATAACAACTCGGCGCCGACCCCCAGTAGTCAAGCTCCCCTCCAGGTATTCACACAGGAACAATTGGCGCCCACCATGGGGCCGAAAATATAATTTCTTTCTTGTCTCATCGGCCTCAACACCCTCCCCTCCAGCTATGGTTGAGCAGCTCCCACCTACGACTTCCGAACTTCTTCGGATGGTGACAAAATTGCGACAAGCCAACCAGCGCATGGCGGAAGAAAACCAGAGAATGGCAAATCAGATTGCTAATCTAAATAATGCTCGGATCGAAAATAACAATGACCGACAAGAGTGAACAGAAGAAGTCGAGCATCAGGCTGGACCGCCACACGTATCCGAAACTTCTCGGCGTGAAGACGAACAACCTGAGCATGATGAAGAAGTTCAGTAAGAGGACAAAAATGACGATCCAGAAAACTCACCCGGACCGTTCACGACCGAAGTGATGAACTTCATACTACCCAGAAGGTTCACTCTACCAACCACTCTAACCCCCTATGATGGGCTAGGCGATCCGAAGAAATACATAAAAAAGTTCACCTCCATAATGATAGTAAACGGTGCATCTGATAAAATTTTATGTCGTTGTTTTCCATCTTACTTAGACGGTTTTGCACTTGATTGGTTTTGTTCTTTGCCTGCAAGTTCTATTTCTCGTTTCCAAGACCTATCAAAGCCCTTCGAGGAACATTTTGCTGGATCAGCCATCTATCTGCATGATTCCGATTACTTGAACACAATCAAACAAGGCCAGCATGAAAGCCTCAAAGACTACATGACGCGCTTTACAAAGATAGCCATGAGTATACCAGATCTCCACCCCGAGGTATAATTGCATGCAATAAAAAGCGGACTCCGACCAGGAAAATTCCAGGAGACCATTGCCATGGCCAAACCTAAAACTATAGCCGAGTTCCGTGAAAAAGCGAAGGGTCAGATTGACATCAAAGAACTCCGACAAGCTCAAAAAACAGAGAGACCACAATACATAGATGATGACAAAGTACGAAATAGCAAGAAAAACTTCAAACCAACTCCCCGATATGAATCTTATACTCAGTTCAACACCAAGCGTGACGACAGTATCAAGGAGATCTTGAATTCAAAGCTGATCAAGCCACCACGAAAAGCCGGCAGCTATCCAGATTCAAAAGGCACAGACAGATCAAAATACTGTTCTTTTCATCAAAAGCACGGACACACTATTTTGGATATGACAAGCCCACCAACTATCAAAGAAGTCTAACGGTTAACAGGGAGACTTGCTGCACTTTCTAGATTCTTACCTTGCCTAGCTTCTAAGTCTTTATATTTCTTCCAAACTTTAAAAAAGAAAAAGGCTTTCCAATGGACCGATGAATGTGAACAAGCATTCACAACCATCAAAGAAACTCTTTAAAAACCACTAATTTTACAAATATCCCTTCAAGGGGAACTACTATTCTTATATTTATCTATGACTAACTGGGCTGTAAGCTCCGCTCTTATTGCAGAAAGGCAAAAGCAGCGGTTGCCGATCTATTTCACCAACAAAACACTACAGAATGCTGAACTTAGCTATCCGAACATTGAGAAGCTGGCTTTAGCTCTTGTCTTCTCGACAAGAAGACTACAATCATACTTCCAAAGTCATATCATCTATGTTCGAACAGATCAACCTTTGCGACAAGTCCTTCAGAAACCAGAATTGGTTGGCCGACTAGTAAAATGGTCGGTCGAACTTTCCAAGTTCGACATCAGATACCAAGGACGATTATCTATCAAATCTTTAATTCTTGGCTGATTTCATTGCCAAATTCACAGTTTCAGACATCGCCGAAAGTTCAACAGAATGGTTTTTGTATGTACACGGCTCCTCTAACCCACACGGGTATGGCGTCGGGATAACACTCGATGATGAAAATGGTAACGTCTTCGAACAATCGCTACACTTTTCCTTTAAGGCGAGCAATAAACAGAGTGAGTATGAAGCTCTTATTGCCGGCCTCAGACTAGCATCCGATCTCAACATAGTCGAGCTTAAGGTATACTGTGATTCTATGCTCATTGTCTAGCAGGTAAATGAGTTGTACCAGGTAAAAGACCCTTTATTATCCAAATACCTTGCAATTATTCAAACTTTACTTTTAAAACTTCATAAATGTAACATCGAGCATATACCTCGGGAGAACAATAGCCGAGCTGACATCCTCTCTAAACTCGCCAGCACCCAAACAAATAATTCCTCCCTTCACCAATCTACCTTAGTTAAACACAGTATAGAATTAACAGAAGTTCTAAGTGTAATGCAGGATGCAGATTGGAGAACACCATACATAAACTATCTTCGGACAGGGATCTTGTCAGGCGAAGTCAAAAACATTCGGCACTTTTGCCGACAAGCCTCATTCTTTAAAATTTATAACAATTGCCTATATAAATGAGGATTTGCTCGTCCTTTACTAAAATGTCTTTGCAGATCAGAAGCCGATCTTGCGCTTGCTGAGGCACATGAAGGTATCTATGGAACACATCTCGGAGCCCGAAGCCTGTCTTCAAAGATCCTCCGAGCTGGTTTCTATTGGCCGACGCTGCAACAAGATTGTAAAACAAAAGTCAAAAGCTGTAACAACTGCCAGAAACACAGTCCGATCACACACCTTCCAGCCGAACTCCTACACTGTTCTGAGGTAAGTTGGTCGTTCAATCAATGGGGGCTCGACATCCTCGGTCCTTTCCCCTTAGCGACTGGCCAGGTAAAATTTTTAATAGTCGCAATTAATTACTTCTCAAAATGGATAGAGGCACAACCCTTAGCAAAGATCGCCTCACAACAAATGATTTCTTTTTTATGGAAGCATATTATCTGTAGATTTGGCATACCTCGGCACATTATCACCGATAATGACTGCCAGTTTGTCGATAAAAAATTCATCTCCTTTTTGTAGAACTTAAAGGTAAAACAGCATTTCTCATCAGTAGAGCACCCACAAACAAATGGGCTGGCAGATGCCGCAAAGAAGGTCATCCTCCATGCCTTAAGGAAGAAACTCGACGACGCCAAGGGACTTTGGGCCGAACTCATCCTAGAGATCATATGGGGATATAATACCACCATCCACTCAACAACAAAGAAAACTCCTTTACGACTAGTATACGACTCCGACGCAATGATACTTGTGGACATCTCTCAAGCCTCACTACGCACTCAAATGGCCGACCATACTACAAAAGATGAAGCTCGGCAATCTGAACTCGACCTCCTTGAAGAAGTCCGATCTACAACAGCAATCAAACACCGAGCTATGCAATAGCACATAGCTCGGCAATACAATCAAAGACTTCACGCAAGGTCTTTTCAAGTAAACGACCTTGTGCTCAGAAGAACCGAACAGGCTAGAAAACCATCAAGCCATGGCAAACTAGTAGCTAACTGGGAGGGCCCTTACCAAATCATAGAAGTCATTGGCAATGGCGCTTACCGATTACAAACACTAGATGGTAATACTTGCCTAATACTTGGAATGTATCATCTTTAAAGTTATATTACAGTTAATAGTCAGGGACAGGCAAGTACTCTTTTTCCTACTGCCAAGATTTTTCCCAAAAACGAGTTTTGCTTGGAGAGGTTTTAACAAGGCTGGCCTACCTGCACCTTTGTAAATCAAAGGTCTTTCAACATACATAAGTTTCCTATCTTAACAACTTCTTTTTTGCACATTAAGCATCTTTAATTTCACTACTATCCTTCTGATCTCTATTATCAAACCCGTCAGGGGTTACCGATCAAATCACAATTGCCAATCAAACCGGGATTTACCGATCAAAAATCGCCGAACAAATCGGAATTTAACGAATCAAACAACAATTCCGGATCAAATTGACAATTGCCAATCATATCGGCCATCACGAATCAAACAACAATTCCTGATCAGTCGACAATGGCCGATCATATCGGACATCCCTGATCAAATCGAAACCTTTCGATCAAACAACAATTACTGACCAAACCTGTTCCACATACAAATACTCAAATAATATAATACACCCTCCTATTTTTGCAAATTCGGCAAATAAAAATTTCATTCATCTACCTTCAAAAATATCAAATTTTTACCAACATTCAACAACCACAGTTCCAAATAGCTTTTTCGCACCAACACTTAATCAAACAAATTATCAAAATACCTTTTTTTTTTTGACAGAGCACCTACCACAATGTTCAAAAAGCTCACCAAGGAGCAACAAGTCCAACTACACCATATATTAAACAGTCCAAACCAACATACAACACCAAAACAAAATAAATTAGAAAACACAGAAAATCATTCAAACATTTTTAGCCTCTCCCTCAGCATCACCATCATCTTCCACCATGGCTCCATCTTGAACAATCTTTCCCGGATCCATCTGAGACAAGTCAACATCAGGAGCAAGAAACTTGGCCTGCTGAAAAGCTCACTCAAACCCCTCCACAAATGAATCAAGGATCTCTGTTCCCCTCTGCTTTTCAACCTCTTTCAACTTCGTTGTAACCTCAACAACTTGAGCACTCGTGCTGGAAAGTTCCTCATTTAAAGTCGGATCTTGCTTAAGCTCGGAAAACCTATGATGTTTCTTCTCCTGGCTACGTTACCAACCTCGTCCGCCAAAGTTTGACACACATCATCAGCAACAGCCATATAGGGGAAGTCTTTCCCCCACAATGACGAGCCATCACTTTGATCGGCAACGTTATGTAATCTCTGCTGATTTTTGAAAAAACTTTGAATTTCTTCAATAGGAACCTCACCTCCATCATCCTCGGAACATTCAGACAGATCGACAACACTTGTTTTCCTTTTCTTCAAAATAACTTTCCTTCTCACTGGCTTCGGCTGATTAACTTCACCAACACCCACAACCTTTTCTACTTTTGAAGTAGACCCCTCTTTATCAAGATTTTTGCTCTTAACCCGAGCTTTCAGAGTAGATGCCGACACCCCAGGATACTTTCCTCCTGAAACATATAACAAAACTTAGCAACATAAACCTCAAACAAATCAATAGTAAATGATTTCAAAAGATTACCTAAATATCCTACCACCGCCTCCTTATTCTCGTCCCACTGCAGCAGATCAAACACAGATATCAACTCCTTCCGATCAAGACCCTCAACTAAATACTCAATTATGCAATCATCCCTCACACTTATGGGTTCAGGCCCCAAAATATTCTGCAGTTCAGAGCACCACCAAAGGGAAAACTTTTCCCCCAAATGCTCGTCTACATAAAAGGGAAATCCCCCTCTACACCTCTAACTTTATATACATTTCCTTAAAGTTTTTAAAGGATGACTTATACAGTTTGAAGACAGCAAAACGCAGCGAACTATTTATGTTCACCCACCCACCTTTCCAAACGCCCTTAGCCTGAAACAAGGAGAAAAACAGTTCCACATAAGGACTCTCCTCCAAAAACTCCATCAAAACCTCAAACGCACGAAGAAACGCCCAACCATTAGGGTGAAGTTGAGATGGTGCACAATTTAGCTGCCTAAGAACCTGACACTGAAAATATGAAAATGGAAGCTTCACTCTCAACTCTTCCAAGACACAACTATGTATGTAAAACTACTCAAAGCCTTCACCCCTTTGAAACACCCGATCTCCATCAGAACATGGAAGGAACTCCAACCGAATCCTAGATTCCCTTCTGACAACATTACTTTTATCTATTTCCTTTATAGCTCCTTCGTCTTTAAACAACGACGAACGTTTCCTAACATCCTCATTTACCCAATCATAGGACCAATCAATTTTTTCCTTCTTCTCTTTTTCAAAATCCATTACCAAAATGAAAATGAAGAAGAAGAACACAAGTTGAAGAAAATACAGAGAAAACAAAGCGTATCTCTTTTGCTCATTCTTTTTTCCAAAACAGCGTCTGATAATAAGTATACCTTGGGCAACTCCACAAGGCCTTTTTGGATTCCAAAAGAAACCTTTAACTTCCACAACAGTTTTGGTTTTTACTACTAAAATCCCATTAGTCACATCAACAAACATTGGGAACACACTCATTCGTTAATGCGCATTTATAATCCCTCTCTCTCTTACTAAAAATCATTTAATATATGTTTTTAATAAAGCAACTTAAACTTGGGGGCTACAAATCTAAGCTCAATCGCCGAACTATGATCTATTACCAACTTATGCTTCATTAAAAAGCTTAATCTGCTTCATTAAAATCTATTCTCAGGTTAAGCTTGGGAGCTATGATACGGCTGTTACAAATCCGACCTCATAAGTCAGCATTATGACCATAACCCGGCAAATTCCGTAATACCTCGGCCATTACACGTTACATAATTCAACAAAGGTAACGCTCGACCAAACGTCATCATTCATTAATGACCTAATAACTGCCTCTCAATTCGGAAGATCAAGAAATATGTAACCGACCAATTATACTCCACTTAAAAAGGTATGGCATTTTCTCCTTAAACGGACACATTGAATTCTCAATACTGACTTAAGGTTCGAAATACCTTTACAGGTACACTCCCTCCTCTCTTATTCATACTCTGCACGATTAGACATCTCTCAGGTGGAAAGCTCGGACTACCCCAAGACTCATAAATCGGCATCGAAGATAACAACTCGGCGCCGATCCCAGTAGCCGAGCTCCCCTCCAGGTATCCAAACATGAACACTACTAAAAATATTTTTAAATTTTGATAGGGATAAATAAGGTGGATTTGTCCCTGTTGTAACTCAATGCATGCATGGTATATAGATATGCATGTTTAAATTTTACGAAAGCTAAAATATTAAATTTATGTCGCTCATAAAAATATTTTTAAAAATTTGAATGACAAATAAATTCTTAAATAATTTAAAAAAATGGCAAAATAACAAAAAATATTATATATTATATTTTTTATAAGTGATACAATATATTTATAAAAATATTTTTAAGTTTAGTTTATTTGTTTAATTAAATATTAATTTATGTTTTTTTTAA
>NC_029794.2:112197991-112201120 GCF_000816755.2 Arachis ipaensis | reverse complement strand
GTTTATTTTCTCTGAAAAGAAAAATGCCACTAAATAACAAACTAAGTTAGACTTATAGTCACCAAAAAACTAAGTTAGACTTATGAATTACTTTATAGTTTATACAGTTTTAACAGTGAAAAAGCACTATGCCACTCCACTCATATATATTTAATCATAATAAAGGTAGCAATATATAGAGGATCACAATAATCTATGGTAAAGTATATATCTTTGTATATACATTATATTAATTTGAATAAGTATAAAAAATTAATATTTAATTTAAGATCATATATATATATATATATATAATATTAATTAAAATTAACAACTAAAATAATTACAACATCAATATTTCTGAAAATACCTATATCAATTAGTAGTAGAATGATTTAGCACTTGAAAAAAACCTAGAGATCTTTCTTTTCCCTGTTTAATTTATACATTGTGGCATATGTACACTGGGATGGAGACTCTTGACCTGTCCTTGTTATTGTAAAAAGTAAAACGTAGTAAATTACCACGGTTTACATAATAATGAATCAGAATATGCAAGTAAAAAAATTATAATTATTACATTTAAATAAAGATTTCTCCCAATAATTTTATTTAGGTAAATTACCCTTATTTTTATATGAAAATATGTTCATATAGAGTTATTTTTCTTTTTCAAATGGTTGCAAAAAAGACCCACCACGAAGTTAGAGAGAGATTGGAATAATAAAAAAAAAATTCCGCTAAAGAGGCAATGAAAAATCTTGACAATATGTATAATGGATTTTAAATTTGGTCCAATAATAAAAAAAAAGAAACCCAATCAGTTATTTTAAAAAATTAACCATCCCAACCCTAATTTACTAATAGAATTTACTCAAATATCCTCTCTCCCAACCCGTCTGCTACCCCATCCTCATCAGTCATCCCATCTCTCCAGCGTTAGAAACTCTTCTACTGGCCATCAAACAATCATCCACGTATTTATTAGATACCTTGAAGACGTAAGGGAAGTGAAATCCAAGAAAGTCAAGTTGACCGCGCAAGACAAGACATTTTTAAAGTGGGCTATATTTGCATGTACAAAAAATGGAGCATCATGGACTAAACTAATTACTTGCACAATTATTGTTGTGCTATCCTACATTGATCTTGGTCCTATACTGTAGGGGGAGGCAACGTCGTTGAAGGTGGCAGCGGCCATGGCGGTCTTGGACTGTGCGACGGACGCAATGTGTGTGAAGGGAGCGTCTCCATTTACGATATTGCGAGGTGTGATGGACGTATGAAAACAACACACTTGTGTGTCCCCTATACATCGGGAATGACGACGTTGAGAGGGAAAACTACCGACGCGACGGTGTTGCTAGGCGTTTGTGGTGCGCACGTCAGCATCAGCTAGAGCTATGGACGATGGCGGCTGGTATCTGTGGCGGCGCGACACCGGTGAGAGAGGAAGAGACTGAGCGAGAAGACAGTCACATCAGATAAGAGAGAAGAAGGTTGTTTTTAGGGTTTACATAACTCTTGCAAATTCTTATTTATTTTGAAATTTAAATTGGTAATTATTAAAAATTAATTATTTATTTATCATTTGATGTTAATTTCAATTTTATCGCTATTATACATATTGTACACTAAATTTATTGGCTTTCCATACTTTTTTAAAAAAAAATACTAAAAGATTATCAGAATTTATTATTTTTGATTATTCATTAGCTATTAATATTTAAAAGTGTAAAATAATTAAAATATGTTATTATATTATTAAACTAAAAAGATTTAATTAATAACTAAAAATAATAAATTATAATATTGTCTAATATTTTTTACTGGAACAATAAAGGAATTAAAAGCTCCAATTCCAAAGGAATGATTGGTTAAAAAAAGGGTCATCATCAGCCACATTATCCTGAAAAGTTGGTACCGAGAACAACAATTCATCACCCGAGTAGTGATGATCAATTCTGTCCAACTCATCAGAATAGAGAGCACCCCCACAATCAGCAGAACAAGAACCACCCAAATCCTTCAAAAATGTCCAATCCATCATCATGTTGTTGTCCACTTCCTCTTGAGATACAACAGCAGCATCAGCTTTGGATTCTAACAATCCAACTGATGAAGAATCATTGTTATTGCTATTTGGTTGTTCTTGTTGGTGATCATGATGTGGGTCCTGAGAATGGGCAAAGCTAGCAGCAATCTCTTGAATTTCTTGATGAGTAAGCGAATGATGATGAACGGCGGCGCTGGTGCTCAAGTTGAAAGGAGTGTCGGGGAAATTGAAATTGGCTCGACAACCTCGGAGACAATAAAGAGCAGCATCGAATGCACGCGCAGCTTTTTCAGGAGAATCATAAGAGCCAAGCCAAATGCGTTCGCGGCTATTTGGAAGCCTAATTTCAGATACCCATTTCCCCCACTTTCTCTTCCTCACCCCTTTGTACACCTTCTTGTTATTGTTGCTATCATCATCACAATTATTAGATGAAGTGTGATTATGATTATTATTATTATTAGGTGCATCAGCAGCATCACCACCTTCATCCCCAGACATGTTAGCAAGCTGCTTCGAATTCTTCATAGGATAGTAGTAGCAGTGTGTGTGTGTTTAGTTTAATTTGTGTATAAAGTAATTAAACGCGGTGGGTTTCAACATAGTAGTTGACGAGAAAACCTTTGTGATTGATATATATATATAGATGGTTAGTGGGGTGGGTGTGAGGTGAAGGGTTTTGAAGGTCTAAGGGGATTAACGTGTTGATCGGAATAAAGAGAGTAAAAGGAGCGTGAGATCCATTCCAATTCCATATCAATATTCCATGAGCATGTGCCCTCTATTGTCCTCATGTACCATGCCACGCGCTACGCTAGACCTATTTCTCTGAAAAATTAAATTTTGCGTCAGCATCATTTTTTTTTTCAGTATTTTACTATTTTTAGTTAGGTGAATATTATGGTGCCTATCACTTTGTACCTAAGTTATTAAAAAGATAAATAAATAATATTTAATAAATTTTATATAATTTATTTTTTATTTTAAATATTTTATTTTTTACTTTAAAAAAGAAGTTAGACAATTTAAGCACTATAACAAAGACACTATAAAACTCATCTTTTAGTTATTAATCTATTTTTTTAGTGTAACAA
>NC_029794.2:112194945-112197654 GCF_000816755.2 Arachis ipaensis | reverse complement strand
TTACAATAACTAAAAATGTTTGTTAAAATTAAAATAATATTTTTTATAATTTAACAATTTTTTAATTAAAAAAAAATTATCAAAATATAAAAAAATATTTTAATTTTAACCATATTTATATAATCACCGCAAACATAAACATTATACACAATAACTACATACAATAGTATATATATAGCAGAAAAAGAGTTTTGTCGCTCAAGAAGTTCTAAATACTTAACAAATACGAATTGCGTTCAATTAAAGAATATTTGTGGTTTTGGTAAAAAAAAGTAATCATAACTACTATTTTGAATTTACCAATAGTGTAGACATTAATTTTTTTTAACTATTTATTGTTAAATATTAAAAAAAGTTAGCTAATCTATCTATCTATTATCTATTATCTATCTATTATAAAAAATATTAAACAATTATCAAAATTTATTATTTTTAACTATTAGTGAGCCATCAATATTTAAAGATATTAAATAAAGAATGTTGTTAAATTATTAAATTAAAGAAATTAAAAAAATTGAATTAATAACTAAATAATAGCGAACGCTAAAAATAATAAAGTTTGATGATCCTGGTATTTCTCATCTATTATATCTATTATCTATCTATTCTATTATACAAAAACAGTTCTGCTACACATTCAAGTCTTTTTAACAAGTCCGATCAAATTAGTCAAAACCCAATAAAAACTACTTTCATTACATGCAGCATGTACACATGCGTACTTCACTAACCCAAACATATCCTTCTTCGTTTTTGCGCTCCTTTTTCTTCTTCTTTGCATTCTTCCTTCTTCTTCTATGCATTCCTCATCTTTCTTCGCCGCGTTTCTTCTTTTTTTTCGGGTATTTTCTCTCCATTTTCGTTCTTTTATTGCTGTTGTTGTTGCTGCGGTTTTTCTTTTTCTCATTTTCTTTCTAGTAATTTTGCAGCATTGATTTTTTTTATTTCTCTTAAGAGAGTGAAACAAGTTAAGAAGAATTATGCGAAAATGAAATAAGAAGAAAAAGAAGTAGAATATGAGGAGGAGGAAGAGGAAAAGTTTTAAATTATACAAAATTTATCATAATAAAAATATACCGAAATTTCTTAACAAATACATATAAATTTCTTAGTTTTTATACCGAAATTTTGCTATAAAAATATTTTCTTTAATGCTACATTTTTCTTCTTCTTTTTTCCTTATTTCTTCTTTTTTTTTAGTTGTATGAATGTAGGTTCATCCTCTTCCTATTAATTTTGCAGCATTATGTGTTTTTTCTTTTTCTTTATTTGATTTTTTTTTATTCTGGTTAATAGAGTAAAACAAGAAGAAACTTGAGAAGGTAAAAGAAGAACGAAAACATGAATAAGAAAAAAAGAAGATGATGACGAAAAAGAAGAAGCAGCAGCATAGAAGATGAGGACGAGAAAGATAAAGAATTTGGAATTATGCAGAACATATCACAATAAAAATACAACGAAATTTATTAACCAATACACACAAATTTCTTAGTTTTTATACCGAAACTTTGCTATAAAAGTAAAATAATGTCTTCTTTAATGCTATTTTTTTCTTCTCCTTTTTTTTTCTTAATTTTTTTCTTTCTTTTAGTTGAATGAATGTAAGTTTATCTTCTTCCTAGTAATTTTGTAGCATTATGTGTTTCTTCTTTTTCTTTGTTTGATTTTTTCTTATTTTTTTGAGAAGGTAAAATAAGAAAGAAAAGATGAATAAGAAAAAAAAGATGATGATGAAAAGAAGAAGAAGAGTTTTGAATTATGCAAAACTTATCAAAATAAAAATACACCGAAATTTCTTTGCAAATGCATAGAAATTTATTAATTTTTACACTGAAACTTTGCTACAAAAGTACAAAAATGTCTTCTTTAATGCTGCATTTTGTTTTTTCCTTTTTTTTATTTCTTTTTTTCTTTTAATTGAATGAATGTAGGTTCATGATTTTTATTCTTGTTAAGAGTGTTAAATAAAAAGAGACTTGAGAAGGTAAAACAAGAAAAAAGATAAATAAGAAAAAAAAGAAGATGATGATAAAAAAGAAGAAAAAACAGTTGCAAGACCTAGAGTAATTCATCATGGCCTAACGCAGTAGTTATGAAATGATTAACACTTTAGTACTGTGACTTCTCATTAGTAAATTAATGTGCAGGAATAATCGGATAAATTATGTGCTTGCTTTTTGGTTGAGTTGTAGATAATATTCTCCCTCACCTTGAAAAAGGAAGGGTTGGACAACTCATCGTTGTGCTGAGTTTTGAATTATGCAGAATTTATCAGAATAAAAATACTCCAAAATTTCTTAACAAATACACATAAATTTTTTAGTTTTTGTACTAAAATTACTTAATGATTGCAGCAAATTAAACTCAGTTTGAAAACAAACACACAAACAAGACTGAATCATGAATAAAAATACATTCAAATTAATTTTGGATTAGGCAACATCATTAATATGACAAAAATTTAACGATAATGAAAATAATAACGACGATAACGATAAAGAAGATGACGATAACGATGATGATAACGACGATATAATGATTACAATGATGATGACGATATAATGATAACGATGATGATGATGATGGAGATGGAGGAGGAGAAAAACAAATGAAAAGAAGAAATCAAATGAAAAAAGGGAAGAGGAAGAAGAAAAAATAGTGATGGTAGTGGCGATGACGATAATTAAAAAAAAAAAAGAGGAAAAAAAG
>NC_029794.2:112192109-112194908 GCF_000816755.2 Arachis ipaensis | reverse complement strand
AAAAATATATCTTTATTTTTCTCTTTTACTTTTTATATTCATTGATTATATTAAACTTTTTTTACAATGCATTTTTTATCGATTGGATGCATTGTCTTTTTAACCTTTTACTTCTTTTGATTGTTCTTTCACTTTATTTTAATTTGTTTATTTTGTTTTTACTACTCATATGTTTATTATATTTTATTTTATCTTAATCTCAATCTCATGATTATCTTTTANNCGAAAATTTATCAACCAATTTTATTTTTAGTTTCTTTATAGTTTTATTTAATGATAAAGTCTCTTTATAACCATTAACAATGTCAATACGAAAAAAGTTTTAAGTATCTATAAAATAAAGTATAACAAATGTAAGATAATAATCTATATTTGTAATTCCAAAGTTGTTAACATAAACTACGGACAAATTTCTAAAAAAAAAATATTATGAATCAACATGCATATAATCATATTTTTTTAATATTTTTTATTTGTTTCTAAAGTTATCCAGATTTATCAATATTTAAGTTGTTTATACATATTCTCAAAATATTATAAATTCATCATATATTATAAAATATGTAATATTATTTATTGTTCGATATATAAAAAATATGAATTTCATTAATTTAGTGTATAACCATCTATTTTCAATTAATATTGCTATAATAAGAATACATACATGTCACTTTATGAGAATGATATAACATGAACTATGGTTATTTTTAAATTTTATGAGTGGTTGGACTAACTCAACATCACAAAACTAACAAATATGAGTAATAGCGATAGTAAAATATTAGCCGAAACGGATCTTCGTAAAATTGCTTGTGATTTGGGGCTAAATAGGAACAGTGAAATCTCCTTGGGATGGAGACATAGATACCATCCTATAGAATCTGTTAAATCCTCTCGTATATAAAATTACCAATTTACCCTAATTTATATGTACATAAATCTATTTGTTGAATTTAGTAACCTATATTATGCCAATGCCTCTAATTTAAATTTCTCTTTTTTTTTTTCAGACTTTCACTTATATTTAGTCTCGATTTATCTCTCTCTTTTTCTCTCTTTGCGTCTCAAGTCCATCATTACATCATTCAATCTCCCTCCAAAAAATTATGTATATTATTATGTTAAAAGATGTTTTTATATTATTTTATTTTAAATATTTTTTCATAATAAATATATTTTGAATTGTGTTTTAGTATGTTGAATTTATTATTTTAGGATAATTATATCATATTTTTTGTTAGGTTTTTGTTTAAAAGAAATTTAAAGAATATTCATAGATATATGCAGATAATTAAATAAAAACTCACGAAGAAGATGCAGAAAAAATAAATGTGGTATTTTTTAAACGAGAATGAGAAATAGAAAAGGGGTGTCCATCATCACGCCCCATAAATATCCATTATTTTGTCCAATTGGCAATGAAGATTCAACTCGAACCGATTTGAGAAATGTGTAGACTTCGTTTGAATTAGACTTTAAGGTAATGAACTTAGGTCGTTAAATTTGAGATCCTAATTGTAACACCCTACCATACAGAGTCTTATGCTTAAGTCATAATTCAGAGATGGCAAGGTATTACGACCTCTAAAACAAAAATTTAGTACGTATAGTATTATGAATGATTGATTATAACTAGGAGCCTTTGAAGAAAAAGGGGTAAACAAAAACCGTAATTCGAAAACGCAACACTCCGAATGATAACGTAACGAGAAAAGGATAAGCTAGCGCAAGATCATATATATAAAGAGTGTCAAAAACGGGAATATCAAGACTCAAAACCCGGTTGCGAAGATAACCGGTCCGAGCATAGCAGTATATACATATGATAAAATAAGGAAACCCCAAAGGAAACCCAAAGGGACACAAATACAGAAAATCTATTCTCCAAAAATCCCCTCTAGAAGGAGTCATCACAGTTTATATTATTGGCTTTTAAAACTCAAAAATCAACTTTGGGATGAAAACAGGGCCACGCGTACGCGCACTCCACGCGCACGCGTGGATGGCCTTAAAACTCATCGACGCGCAAGCGTCATACGCGCGAACGCGTGGGTTGAAAATTAGCCAAACGGCGCGCACGCGTCAGCCACGCGTACGCGTGGGTACTCTTGCGCCCCAAGCACAAAACTGGCACAACTTTGGCACAACTCTCGGGAAAATGGCTGGGCATTGGGTGCAGCACATTCGGCGCGCCCGCGCACATCACGCGCATGCGTGGATGGCGCTTCCTGGAAGAACGGCGCGTACGCGCCAAGTGCGCCTACGCGCGGGGGTCATTCTGCTAAAAATTTTCTAAGTTAAAAACTGCAGAATTCACAGATTCAACCCCCAATCTCCCGACGGTCATAACTCTCTCATTTTAAATCATTTTTCACCCGTTCTTCGAACGGCATGGACATCCCGGATCTTAGTTTAGTTTAGTTGGGCCAAAGGCCCACTTTGGGTCCGGTTGGCCCGGTTTGGTCCGTTCGACCCAATCTTGGTCCGTTTTCTATAAAATTGGTACCGAAATTCTCGTCTCAAACTCCTCTATCACATTTAGCCATAAAAATAACATTTTTAGCTTTCTAGAATAAATTCTCATTTATGGGTTAATTAGCCGTTAATTAACCGGGTCTTACACTAATATTTAGCCTAGGTTAATTATATTTTCTTAGGGTCTTATTATACTCAAATATATTTTAGATTAATGTTTTAAGTCATTGATATAACAAATACATTACTATTAAACATTATAAGCATTTAGTATATATAAAAATTAGATATACTTATAAAATACATTAATTCAAATTAAAAAAC
>NC_029794.2:112191776-112192065 GCF_000816755.2 Arachis ipaensis | reverse complement strand
TAATAAAAAAAATAAAAATAAAAATAACAATAATCATTCACATAATTAAAATAGATCATATTAATACATACATGATCATTACATATATTTAGAACTATTATGTATGATAAATAATTTTTTTGATATTTTTATAATGATCATATAGTTAATTTCTGTGTAGATTATCTAATTTTTATAACATATGATCTATTACATATTTTTTTCCTTCTCGTATGGGTACGTTAAGAAATTTAAGAAATAAGATGTTATTTATATTATTTTGCATATGAAATAAGCAACTTAAGTTATT
>NC_029794.2:112190951-112191742 GCF_000816755.2 Arachis ipaensis | reverse complement strand
AACTTAAATTCTCATGCAAGGAAGCTGTGATTTTAATATTTCATAATTAAATTTTAAATTTAATTAACTTCTTAAAATTTGTTCTATAACAATAATTATTGTATTTTTATCTAAAAAATCTTCAAAAATAATATTTTATATATTTTTGTACATATACTAGTTAATTTTAAATTGAAGTTGATGTCTTTTATTGTTGGTAAGAGAAATAAAAAAAATGAATAATATTCTCATCATGTGATGATAATATACGTTCGTTGTTTTCTTTTATTAATTAAACTACTTAATTAGGTAATTAATTAAGTATTTTGCAAATTCAAAGTTTAATTAGTGTAAATATTTTTAAAGTTAGTAATTATCTAATCGATTTTTTTTAGTTTTTGTAAATTAAAGGATTGTGTCTTTTCGTTGTGGGTGGACCACTCCCACTGGAACTGATTGTGATTGAGAAGCTAAGGATTTTTTTTAGAAGCTGTCACTTCGGTTCCCTTAGCATATATCACAAATTGTACCTTTCTTGAATATCCATTTTCTCTCTATATATATATAATCACCATCTCAATGTATTAGCGGCGACACATGAGTGTTGATTTGCGTTAACTGATTGTACTTTGAATTTGTAAATTCATCACCATCATTTTTCTGGGGCTTCAGTAGATAGGATCTAATATAGCTAGGATCAAATATATTTTGATGTGATATTGATACATGTGGTAAATATATTTTGATTTGATGATGATTATATTTGTATAAGTATATCTAGATAAAAAAAAATACTATTTTGACAATTTTAA
>NC_029794.2:112186021-112188768 GCF_000816755.2 Arachis ipaensis | reverse complement strand
CTCACATCTATAATAAAATTTTTAAATAATTTATAATAAATATGAAAAATTTTTCGTTTTGTGAATTAATTTTTAGGATTGAATTAAGTTCATTTAATTTCAATTCGTATAAAAAAATCTTTTTCACATAATGCTCAAACAACTTAAGATTATTTGGCTCAAAAAACCTTAAATTTTTTATTTTCATTATAATTTAAATACCAATACTTCACCCAAATATGCATTTAAAAAAAGGGGCCTGCTACACATACAAGTAAAAAGGCTGTACAAGTTTTACAAATTATCAGCCCAAACTTCATTAACACGCGCATTAACTCGTTTTGAATGGAGCGTAACTACACGCGCCCCACTCAAACGGTTTCTCTTCGTCTTCTTCTTCTTCTTCTTCTTCTCTTCTTCTTCTTCCTCTTCCTCTTCCTCTTCCTCTTCCTCTTCCTCTTCCTCTTCTTCTTCTTCTTTTTCTTCGTTTTTTTTCGATTTTCATGGTTTCTAAAATTCTTTTTCTTCTTCTTGCTGCACGTTCTTCTTCCTCTTACTCTTCTTCTTCTCCTTTTCTTTCGTTTCTGCACGTTCTTCTTCCTCGTTTTCCTCTTTTTCTTCTTCTTCATTTACGTCTTTTCTCTCTGTTTTCTCTTTTTTTTTCGATTTTTCATGGTAAAATCGTTTTTGAAGAAGAAGAAGCAGCAGAAGATGAGGAGGAGAAAGAGAAAGAGTTCTGAATTATGCATAAGATGTACTTCAACGAATTTTGGTTTGGGTGAATTCTTGTAACCGTTTGGGTGTATTTTCTGTAATCCTTTGGATGTATTTCTGTAATCATTTGGGTGTATTTGAGTGATATCTGACTGATATCTATGGGTGTATCTGACTCATATCTATGGGTGTATCTTACTGATATCTATGGGTGTATTTTTCATTTCAGAAAAAATGGCAGGTAGAAACCAAGCTGAAAAAAATGTAAGAACAAATATATGTCTTCGATCAAATCAGTTTTTCATAATAGAAATATATCTAACTCTAATTTTGCTTTATTTACAGCAAATCAAGGACCTAAAGTGTGCAACCCATCTGTTGAGTGAGAAATTCAGAAATATGAGCAAGGAGAAGTGATGCAATAAGAATGTCCAGGCCATCCTCATTGTTATTGAGTCCATTTTGTCAGATAGATTCTAATGATATTGTCACTGATTAATGTAACTGTTATATACTCTTGTAAGAAATTGAACACATGGTGTAAATATATTTGATCCAATTATAAGTAAATTTTTTTTCCATAATTAAACTCTCTCTGGTGTATTCAAAATGTCTGATTTACAGGTACTATAATATGAAGTGGTGATCCAGATAGATTGGAACCCATATATGATGGTCTGCATAGAGATCTGCATAATACACCCAAACACAGACTATAAATACACCCGATAAAAAATTAAATTTACACCTCTATTGCAGATTTTAACCCAACACTACCTGAAAGCCACTTGTTGTCCACAAGACCAAAATTAATTAAACTCTCTCTGGTGTATTCAAAATGTCTGATTTATAGGTACTATAATATGAAGTGGTGATCCAGATAGATTGGAACCCATATATGACGGTCTGCATAGAGATCTACATAATACACCCAAACACAGACTATAAATACACCCGATAAAAAATTAAATTTACACATCTACTGCAGATTTTAACCCAACACTACCAGAAAGCCACTTGTTGTCCACAAGACCAAAATTAATTAAACTCTCTCTGGTGTATTCAAAATGTCTGATTTACAGGTACTATAATATGAAGTGGTGATCCAGAATTCCAAATAGATTGGAACCCATATATGACGGTCTGCATAGAGATCTGCATAATACACCCAAACACAGACTATAAATACACCCGATAAAAAATTAAATTTACACCTCTGCTGCAGATTTTAACCCAACACTACCTGAAAGCCACTTGTTGTCCACAAGACCAAAATTTAGCAGAAAATCATTCTAATTCCTATCAAATGAGTCTTTGCTATGAGGGTTTCATTTTTCCTCTTTGCTACATGTAATCAATTGATTCTTAATCTCGTTTTCCTTCCTATTTGTGCTCCACTTCGCCCTGATTCAGCTGACAATCTGAGGTTGAATCATCTATTATCTTCAAAACGAGTTCAAACTTTGATTTCAGAAACCAGAAAATCGAAAAGAAAACGAAGCTGGAGTTACAGAGAGAAGAACTAACGTCAATGACGAAGAACAAACCAATGAGAAAGGAGAAGAAAAGAACGATCGAAAAACCAGGGGAAGACGCGCGAGAAGAAGAACGATGGAATTTGGAAAGAAGGAAAACAAAGAAGGAAACAAATCTTTTAAATTTGGTAGTTATACAAACGCGGGATCTTTGTATAGCGCGTGTAAGTGACGTAGGAGTTGCAACGCGTTTTAGTGAATTAGGCGTTAATGAACTTATAATAGTTACAAGCCCTAATCGCTTGTATACTGAGCTTTCCCCTTAAAAAAACACCAAGTATTTTTTAACATGTTCCGACAAAAAAAAAAAGAACGAAAACAGCAGCAACAAAGGGGGTATTGTTATATCACTGAGTAGAGACTGATCACATGAGAGCAAATTAATTGATGTATATATATGATATATATTTTGATCTATTACAAAATAGTGATAGATGTGATTAGATTATGATGTTTATGTAGTTGGTCGGTTCAAAATGGTGGAGGTATAAATAATATTTGTTTGGACGTGGTTAAATT
>NC_029794.2:112184489-112185620 GCF_000816755.2 Arachis ipaensis | reverse complement strand
GAATATATATTCTATTATATAATTAAATAAAGATATATTTTTTAATAAAAAATTTAATAACCAAATTAACCATTAATTATGTTAGTAAGAAGTGATCCACAGCAGAAAGAGGAATACAGTGAAATAGGAGATAACAATGACATCGGCGTTGGCTATACTAGGAAGGACGGAAATTTACGTTAAGGAATGATACACTGAAAAAAGAGAGATTGTGTGAGAGTGCAGTAGACGAGGACGATGTTGGCGTTTCTTGTCACAACGGCGATACAAAATAACCCAACTATGGTTAAGATAATGACCAATTAAAATTTGACACATCATGAAGGGTAACTTACATGTTATTTTAGAGGAGGTTGGGTAGCATTCACAAAAAAAAGTTATATAAATTATCTAAATATAAAATTATTTTAATTTTTTATAAAATTTAAAAAAAAAAACCTTAATTTTTTTTTAAATGGAGCCATGGAGGTACTACTTCTTCATCCAACAAATACACATGAAAAAGTTTCACATGTGTACACTCACAATATAGCCTGTCTTCTATCTTCTCTATCCCTTTTTAAACGAATTTATATATATATTCGCTAATAAAAATAAAAAAAGTTAAACTCTAAATAAGTAATCTCTATATATTGACCATGTATATTTAAAAAGTTATTAAAATTCTAATTGCATTAATTTTATAGTTGATATTAATAAAAATGCAATATGTTAATTTCTAATAGCATCACTTAATGAAAAAAGGTTCAACAACTAATATAATCTATTTTTACCAATTAATTTTAAAAATGTCATTTATACTCTTAAATCTAAAAAATCTTTTAATACTTATAGTCAAATCTAAAGATAGAATGACTAAAAAGTTTAAGTCAAATAAATAAATATAAAATAAACACTATATATAAGTAAATATAAAATGAATACGTCAATGAGATATTATTGTTTTATCCCTCTTCATCGTCCCATCATTATATCTTTCTTCACCTTCAAGTCATTTCAATTATGTGCATAAGTGCATTCCATAGAAGAAAAAGTCATCGCCGCTTTTCCTACAGTTTCATCAGTCTTTTGGCATTTATCTATCTATCTATTATTGGCGATATTTATTATTATTATTATTATTATTATTAT
>NC_029794.2:112176227-112183742 GCF_000816755.2 Arachis ipaensis | reverse complement strand
ATTATTATTATTTGATTTAAATATTTATTCCAAAAGTTTTCATGTAAAAAAATTACAGCATTTAAGTAAGAATCTTTATATCAAATTATAACATTTAAGTAAACATTCTTATATCAAATTAATTAAGATAAGTGATTTTATAACACGGTCAAACTTTTTTAATTTGTTCTGATCTCTCCGACCATGTGAATTTACGTTGGATCCCAAAATGATTTCTAACTTTAAGAGGTTCTACTTTTCTTTATCTCAAATTCTACAACAAATTAATAACAAATTGTGGTAATCTGGTGTCTAGTTATATATTTCTGGATTTCTATATATATGTCTACATACATTATTATTATTATTATTATTATTATTATTATTATTATTATTATTATTATTATTATTATTATTATTGTATTTAAGATTTAAATATTTATTCTAAAAGTTTTCATGTAAAAAAAATTACAGCATTTAAGTAAGAATTCTTATATCAAATTACAACATTTAAGTAATATACAAGATGTCTCTGGTATGGGTTGAGAGATGGATCGAGAACTTGCGGGTTGAGGCAGATGCCGGATCACTTGACTGGAGCAATGGGGAGAGGTACCTGCAAAGACACTCCGACGCTCAAGTCAGAATGGATCTAAGAGGTATAAGGTGTGAGGAATGAATGAATACCTGGAGGGACCTGGGTCCTCTATTTATAGGTGATGGTAGTTATCTTATCTTATCTTGTTTAGCTAAGATAAGGGAGACGTTTGAATTCGAAAGTTGGTTAGGAGCTCTAGAGGGCCGATTCCGGGCCTTCTAGAAGGGCGAAGCGGGTCGCACCCGGGTAACCGGATTCGGGAACATTCCGGGCGTAGGATCCGTGGGTCGGATCCGTAACAGTTGCCCCCGGAGCGAGAGAGTGAGGGTGCTCGGTCTCATCGCTGGAGGAACCTTTTTCTCGCCGTTTTTGGTTTGGCAAGGAGATCATTTATTTGGTTTTTCCAGTCGAGGTCGAGGATTTGGGGAGTTCCTGGCCGTTTCATGGTCAGGCGAGGAGCACGTTGTTTGGGCGTCTCATCACATGCCGGGTTTGATGACTGTTCTGAAGAAGGGCCCGGAGATCAAGTCTGGAACAGTTGTCCCCGGAGCATGAGAGTATGCTTTCTTGGTCTCAATGCTAAGTCGTTGGGGAGTCCGATTCTCTATAGTTTGGGAGACTGTGAGGGGCCTGAAAAGGGCGTGACATCATCCTGCATTTATTGGTAGGATGTTGTCAGTCTGGCTTTCCGCAAGTTGGAAGACCGTCAGCTCATGCTTGTTTTGTATGGCCTTTTTTGGGTCGTTATTGTGAACTTATTTTAGGCCTCTTAGTGGGCCGATTTCAAGACTTTGTTTATTTAGCTTATTTGGATTTCCGTTTTGTTGGCTTTGCGGGTGATCGATTCACGAGTCACTATTTTTGTTATTTGGATATCCGTTTTGTTATTTGGATATCTGTTTTATTGGTTTTGGGGTGATCGATTCCCGGGTAGCCGTTCACTTATTTGGATATCCGTGGGTAATCGATTCCCGTGTAGTCTTTACTTATTTGGATATCCGTTTTGTTATTCAGATATCTGTTCTGTTATTTGGATATCTGTTTTATTGGCTTCGGGGTGATCGATTCCCGGGTAGCCGTTCACTTATTTGGATATCCGTTTTGTTATTCGGATATCCGTTTGTTGGCTTATGGGTGATCGATTCCCGGGTAGCCTTTTCACTTATTTGGATATCCGTTTTATTATTTGGATATCCGTTTTGTTGGCCTTGGGGTAATCGATTCCCGTGTAGCCGTTTGCTTATTTGGATATCCGTTTTGTTATTCGGATATCCGTTCTGTTATTTGGATATTTGTTTTATTGGCTTCGGGGTGATCGATTCCCGGGTAACCGTTCACTTATTTGGATATCCGTTTTATTGTTTGGATATCCGTTTTGTTGGCCTTGGGGTAATCGATTCCCGTATAGCCGTTTACTTATTTGGATATCCGTTTTGTTATTCGGATATCCGTTCTGTTATTTGGATATCTGTTTTATTGACTTTGGGGTGATCGATTCCCAGGTAGCCGTTCACTTATTTGGATATCCGTGGGTAATTGATTCCCGTGTAGCCGTTTGGATATCCGTTTTGTTATTCGAATATTCGTTTGTTGACTTCTGGGTGATCGATTCCTGGGTAGCCTTTTCACTTATTTGGATATCCATTTTATTATTTGGATATCCGTTTTGTTGGCCTCAGGGTAATCGATTCTCGTGTAGCCGTTTGCTTATTTGGATATCCGTTTTGTTGGCCTCGGGGTGATTGATTCCCGTGTAGCCGTTTACTTATTTGGATATCCGTTTTGTTGGCATCGGGGCATTCGATTCTCGTGTAGCCGCGTTTGGTTTGTGCCGTCGGACGGGGCAATGCTTTTGAGAAAATGAATTCCATTTATGGTTTGGGCCTCGTTAAAACCTCCCAATGTGGGTAAGAAAGAGTGCCCAGTAAGAAAATATACAATTAAACGACTTAAGCAATAAATGCAAGTAAAAAAGGCAAAATATAAAGGGTAAAGAGATAGTCTTAAACGACCTCAATCTTGTTGCTTTGGAAGGATGTTTCTACATATAGTAGCACCGTAAGTTGGTGGAATTTTAGGATATTGGAAGCTTAGTCCCGTCTAGTCTTTCGAGCATGTAGGCTCTTTTTTTCGATTACCGTCCTAATTTGGTAGGGACCCTCCCAGTTGGGAGTGAGCATCCCTTCTCCGGGAGTGGGTGGACCGATATCGTTTTGTCGTAAGAGAGGTCTCCTGGTCCAAAGTCTCATCGTACCGTGCTGCCATTGTACCTTAGACTTATTCTTTGTTTTAGAGCTAGCTCCCGTAGGTGTGCTATGCTCCTGACCTTGTCTGCAAGGTCCCACTCTGCCTCTTTGTCGTTTCCTCGCACAGTTCTGCGCGGACTTTGGTCTTGGCGTGCATCGAGGTCGGCGAGGAAGATGCCTGCCGCATCGAGGTCGGCGAGGAAGATGCCTGCCGCATCTTGGGATCTCTTGCGGAGGGTCGAGCTGGTGTTCTCACACTCTACCGCGACTTTCTGGTCTCTGTGTATTGTGCCGTTAGTGCCGTCATCGGCTTGGAACTTCATGAGTAAGAATTTGGTGAAGATGACCGCCGTGAGGTTGTTAATGGTCTTTCTCCCGAGGATGATGTTTGTAGGTGGTGGAGTTCTTGAGGATGACAAATTCGGAGAGGATGGTCTTTCTTTGGTTCCCGGCTCCGATGGTGAGGGGAAGTGTGATGGTGCCGTCCGGTTGAAGGAAGTTATCACCGAGCCCGGTTACCCCATTATGGTGGGTTTGTATGTTTTCGTTTCGGAGCCCGAGTTTGTCGAAGGCTCCCCTGAAGAGGATGTTGGAATCTGCTCATGTGTCGAGTAGTATTCTTCTGACCAGCCCGGTTCCTATCTTTGCGGAGATAACGAAGGGGGCATCTTTCGCCGAGGTGTTGTATTGGCAGTCCTCGGGGGAGAATGTTATCGCATTATTGGTGATGATTGTCGGGGTTTGGTTTCTGACTGCCAGGACCTTGAGGTTCTTTTTTAGTGCCGATTTCGACTTTTCCGACTTATCCTTTGCTTGTTATGACGTTGACAACTATGGTCGGGTCTGTTTCCGAACTTTTCCGAGGGGCTTGTCTTTGTGTCCTTGGGTTGCGTCCTTCCCTCTCTGGTGATCTGTCTCTTTCTGTGCGCTTCGACTCCCTGATGATCTTGGCGAACTCGGAGAACTTGCCGTCTCGTATGGCTTGCTCTAGAGCGTCTTTTAAGTCGATGCAGTGCTGTGTTCTGTGCCCGTATCCTCGGTGGTAGTCACAATATAAATTCTTGTTGCCGCCCGTTCTTTCTTTAAGTGGCCGGGCCTTCGGAAGGACGCCTCGGTCAGCTATTTGGTGGTAGATCTCGGTGATGGGAGCTAACAAGAGGGTGTAATTTGAGCATTTGTCGGTTTGGAATGTTCCTTTTGGTTTTCTCTTGGTGGGGTGTTTTGGCGAGGTGCCGTACTGCCGTTCTGCCGTTTATTGGCCGCCACGACTTGGCTCACCTCCTCATCGTTTATGTAATCCTTAGCGACGCTCTGAATCTCGTGCATAGTCCAGACTTGCTTCGCGGTGAGATACTTTCAGAAGTCCTCATTCATAAGTCCATTGGTCAGGCAGAGGCTCGCGACTGAGTCCGTGAGTCCATCGACCGTCAGGTATTTTCTCGTAGATTCGTCTTGTCTTTGGGTAATTCCGAGCAAGCTAATGGGGTGTTTAGCTTTGGTGATTTTGATAGTAAACTGGGCCATGAACTTTCTGGTGATATCGTGGAAGCTGGCTATGGACCCGTTTGGGAGGGCGTTGAACCATTTGATCGCAAGGCCAGCTAAGGTTATCGAGAAGGCCTTACATCGGATCATGTCGGCGGCTCCTTCCAGGTTCATCCTGGCCTCGAAGGCCGTTAAGTGTTCCCGGGGATCGTTGGTCCCGTCTTATTTCATGTCAGTGGGCTTGTTGAAGTCCTTCAGGAGTTTGGATCTCAAGTATTTTTCTGTGAACGAGATGGCTTCCATTATCACGTGCATGTTTCCTGCTCGTTTGGCCTCCCGATGGTGCCGTCGGTCGTCTTCTCCGTGTCGGTGTTTTGGGTCTAGGAAAACGCTGTGATCGTGCTGTTTGCAGTGTTGTTGCTCAGGGGGCCTGGTGTTCCTGGTATCGCGATGAGATTAGGTCCTGGAGGTCGCTTGGCTTGTATGCTCCGGGTGGTACCGTTCTTTGGGTGTGACTCGGCCTTTGAGGTTTTGCACCCTGAGGCACAACTCTTGGATTATCTGGACCGCCTTCTCTCCCAGGCCATCGGGTGGCCGGGCTTCAGTGGGAGGACGGTTGTCCTCTCTTGGTTGTTGCTAGGTTGGGGTTGGTTGGCGATGTGCCGCGTTTATTATCCTCCCGTGGGTGGGAGGAGTGTTATCTTGGAGTTCGGGAGTTGGGCTTTGTAGGTTTGAGTTGGGGTGTCGGGTGGAGGATTGCTCCTCGAGGTTCTCCGTCATGCTGCCACGATTTGGCTGCCCCCCATATCTGTGCAATAACCTTGAGAACTTTCTTGATCTATTGGCTCCTGAGAGGTCTGAGCTTGGCCACGGTGGTAGCATTTAAGGAGGTCGTTCATGATGAGCTTCCTTGTGAATTTTCAGTAAGGTCCGAAGGGGGATCATGGCGACAGAGTTGTCACAAGTAAGGCGGCGGATGACAGAAATTTGGAACCTAGTGTTGAAAGAGGTGACCTCGTAGGTTTGGAGGAAGAGTTTGAAGAGTTCAAAAGAAGAAGCAACCTCGGTGGGCATGGAGCCGAAGTAGAGGGAGAAGATGGGGCCATGGCGCTTGGAGAGACGGATGAGGGAGTGGTGAATGAGAGGGTCCAGAGGATTTGGAATTTCACCGTTGGAGTAGGGCGAAAGGGTGCATAAACCTGCAAATGTGATGTAAGTTAAGGAAATATTATTCTTTTGGGATTTCGCCGTTGGAGTAGGGCGAAGGTGTGTTATCCCTGCAAAGGTGATGCAAGTTAAGGAAACATTATTCCTTTGGGATTTCGCCGTTGGAGTAGGGCGAAAGGGTGCATAAACATGCAAAGGTGATGCAAGTTAAGGAAACATTATTCCTTTTTGCTCTCAGTTACACGCAAGAAATCTGAGTTTGATGATTGCTCTTCTGGGTTATCCGCCATGCCGCCACAATGTTGCAAAGTTCCCACAGACGACGCCAATGTACAAGATGTCTCTGGTACGGATTGAGAGATGGATCGAGAACTTGCGGGTTGAGGCAGATGCCGGATCACTTGACTGGAGCAATGGGGGGAGGTACCTGTAAAGACACTCCGACGCTCAAGTCAGAATGGATCTAAGAGGTATAAGGTGTGAGGAATGAATGAATACCTGGCGGGACCTGGGTCCTCTACTTATAGGTGATGGTAGTTATCTTATCTTATCTTGTTTGGCTAAGATAAGGGAGACGTTTGAATTCGAAAGTTGGTTAGGAGCTCTAGAGGGCCGGTTCCGGGCCTTCTAGAAGGGCGAAGCAGGTCGCACCCGGGTAACCGGATTCGGGGACCATTCCGGGCGTAGGATCCGTGGGTCGGATCCGTAACAAGTAAAAATTCTTATATCAAATTAATTAAGATGAGTGGTTTCATAACACGGTCAAACTTATTTAATTTATTCTGATCTCTCCGACCATGTGAATTTACATTGGATCTCAAGATGATTTCTAACTTAAAGAGGTTCTACTTTTCTTTATCTCATATTTTACACCAAATTAATAACAAATCGTGGTAATCTGGTGTCTAGTTATACATTTCTGAATTTCTATATATATGTCTACATGTTATAATACTATAATAAATATAGACATAATTTAAAAATATAATAAATATATAGATTATTATTATTATTATTATTATTATTATTATTATTATTATTATTATTATTATTGTATTTAAGATTTAAATATTTATTCTAAAAGTTTTCATGTAAAAAAAATTACAGCATTTAAGTAAGAATACTTTTATCAAATGACAACATTTAAGTAAGAATTCTTATATCAAATTAATTAAGATGAGTGGTTTCATAACACGGTCAAGCTTTTTTATTACGTTCTGATCTCTCCGACCATGTGAATTTACGTTAGATCTCAGGATGATTTCTAACTTAAGGAGGTTCTACCAAATTACAACATTTAAGTAAGAATTCTTATATCAAATTAATTAAAATGAGTGGTTTCAAAATACGGTCAAACTTCTTTAATTCGTTCTGATATCTCCGACCATGTGAATTTACGTTGGATCTCAGAATGATTTCTAACTTAAAGAGATTATACTTTTCTTTATCTCAAATTCTATACTAAATTAATAGAAAATCGTGGTAATCTAATGTCTAGTTATACATTTCTGAATTTCTATATATATGTCTACATGTTATAATACTATAATATATGTAGACATAATTTAAAAATATAATAAATATATACATAATTATTATTATTATTATATTGGCGATATTCATGCTTATTATTATTATATTGACGATTTAAATATTTATTCAAAAAATTTTTATGTAAAAAAATTATAGCATTTAAGTAAGAATGTTTATATCAAATTACAACGTTTAAGTAAGAATAATCTTATATCAAATTAATTAAGATGAGTGGTTTCATAACACGATCAAACTTCTTTAATTGGTTCTGATCTCTTTGACCATGTGAATTATGTGAATTTACATTGGATTTCAAGATGATTTCTAACTTAAAGAGGTTCTACTTTTCTTTATTTCAAATTCTACACTAAATTAATAAAAAACCGTAGTCTGGTGTCTAGATATACATTTTTGAATTTTTATATATATATGTCTACATGTTATAATACTATAATAAATGTAGACATAATTTAAAAATATAATAAATATATACATAATTATTATTAT
>NC_029794.2:112174084-112175977 GCF_000816755.2 Arachis ipaensis | reverse complement strand
TATTTGATTTAAATATTTATTCCAAAAGTTTTCATGTAAAAAAATTACAGCATTTAAGTAAGAATACTTTTATCAAATGACAACATTTAAGTAAGAATTCTTATATCAAATTAATTAAGATGAGTGGTTTCATAACACAGTCAAGCTTTTTTAAGTCGTTCTGATCTCTTCGACCATGTGAATTTACATTGGGTCTCAGAATGATTTCTAACTTAAGGAGGTTCTACTTTTCTTTATCTCAAATTCTACACCAAATTAATAACAAATCGTGGTAATCTGGTGTCTAGTTATACATTTCTAAATTTTTATATATATGTCTACATGTTATAATACTATAATAAATATAGACATAATTTAAAAATATAATAAATATATACATAATTATTATTATTATCAAATTAATTAAGATGAGTGGTTTCATAACACGGTCAAGCTTTTTTATTACGTTCTGATCTCTCCGACCATGTGAATTTACGTTAGATCTCAGGATGATTTCTAACTTAAGGAGGTTCTACTTTTCTTTATCTCAAATTCTACACTAAATTAATAACAAATCATGCTAATCTGGTGTCTAGTTATACATTTATGAATTTCTATATATATGTCTATTTGTTATAATACTATAATAAATATAGACATAATTTAAAAATATAATAAATATATACATAATAATAATTGTTATTATTATTTTGGGTAAAAAACTAAAATAAACCATGAGGAGATACATATTACATGAATCAGCCAAAACGAAATCTGATTCACCAATCAACCAATGCACAAATTTATGTAGTTCGAATCACCTCGTTTCGAACTTGACTTGAATGTAATTCGAATCATGCAACTTCGAATTACATGCAATCGTGAAATATACATAATTTCAATTGATGCAATTTGAATTACTATCACACGTGAATTCAACATAATTCGAATTGAACTGGTTCGAATTACTCCCAAGTGCCAAGTCCTATGTAATTCGAATGATGTTGATTCGAATTACATATTGTACAATAAGATACTAGAAAAAATACTATATAATATAAAAAAATATACTAGAAAAAGTATAAAACAAGATTATAACAAATTAATTTTAGTATAAAATTATTAAATATAAATTAATTTTAACTCCTATTAGTACATTGAATTAAAAATAACATATAAAAATGTACTTGTATTTATTAAATTTTAATAACATATAAAAATTTAATGACTTTTTAAATATTCTTTTTATAATAGGAGTACATTTTTATATACTTTAAATACTTTATAAAAAGATTATTTAATAAAGTGTGGTGTATGTTTATCATACAAAAATAAAGTGTTGTCCTAATATAATAACATTATAACATTTTAAATCAAGTTTTTTCTAGGATTTTAGATTAAAAGCAGCACATGAAAAAGTATTATTGGTATTTTAAAGCTAACTTAATTAAAAAAGATAAACTGTATTTTTTAGAATTTTATGTACATAATTAGGCTAATTTTTTTAATATTGATCAAAGATGTGTGTTACACTATGTTATTTGGTTTCAGGTAAGTTTTACTCTACTATATTTTTTTTACTTTACAGAAGACACAAATCTAAAAAATTTTATAAATTAATTTAAAAGAAAATATCATTGACGTTTTATAAAATTTTTTAGATTTGTGTCTTTTGAAAAGTAAAAAAAAAATATACTAATAGAACCTCTCTAATTTAGAAATCATCCTGAGATCCATGTTAAATAGAGACTACTATTTATACCGAGTAAAATTTCAAATAAATTAATATGAAATATACTAGATGTGACATCGACATTATTAACAAATATATATAATATGCGTATTAAATTAATGTCATTGTCACATCTAGTATGTTTTATATTAATTTATTTAAAATTTCACTAAATACAAACA
>NC_029794.2:112169491-112170906 GCF_000816755.2 Arachis ipaensis | reverse complement strand
ATTTTTAAATTTCTATATATGTATGTACATAGTATAATATTATAAGAGAAAATGACAAATAAGTTCTTGATCTTTTGTCTTGCGGACATTTTTATCCTGACCATTGAAAAATATTTTTAAGTTCCTAACCTTCACAAAATTTGGATAGATCAGTCTTTGACGGAGACATTTGGACGAATCAGTCCCTGACGAAGGCATTTGGACGGAGGGACTGATCCGTCCAAGTTTTGTGAAGGTCAGAATTTAAAAATATTTTTTAATGGTAAGGAACGAAAATATTCGTGAGACAAAAAATTAGGGACCTATTTATCTTTTTCTCATACTATAATAAACATAGACATAATAAAATAATAAACCAACGTATAAGTTCACATGATCAGAGAAATAAGAATGAATCGAAGAAACTTGACCGGCCGGAGGATTTGGACTTTGGTGAAGAATGGACAATAATGACCAAAAATAAATTGGCTACATTATATTAAGAAAACATGAAGTAAATCGACGTTACGAGTTCGAGGTTTCTTTCAGCACTGTCGTCATGGAATGAAAAAAATCCATATTACCGTTTTTATGTGTCAATAACAATAAAATATATGTATCCGCGATCATTAGAGCTGCTTTTCGAAAATGTTTATTCATAGTTTAGGTTTTTGTTATTAACTCACGTTTCTTAATTAAACATATTTTTTAACTGAAGCGAAATAAATAACTTAAAAAAATATATATATAGAACTAATCACGAAATTTCCAACAATTCCGATTCTTAGTATATAAAAAAATTTATAAAATATATAAAAAAAACATCCATTTAATATGAAAAAAAAAATATTCTGATACTTAGTAAATAAAACATCTTAATGCCTAACATAAATACCATCTACATAAAAATTTTGGATTTATTCAGAAGTATTTAACTGGTTTTTGGATCCTCTTGATTTTCTAGCATGGTTGAAAAAAAAAAATTGTTTTTGTCGTTTTTAAATGAGTAGTTGCCTTAATAATATTCATACCTTTATATAATTGTTGCTTAGATTCTTGCATTGAGTAATTTATTTATTCCTTTTGGGGGGTATATTTATACATTAAGTGTGGGCGGAGAATTTAGTACAATTATTCATTTAACATTTCTTTAACCTTTTTTTTAATCAGTTTCTCATTTTTTATAAACAACGATTGGAAGTTGGAAGTTTCTGGGAACCGCATATGTTGCATGCATGCCTTTTGGTCTTTGTGCTCAAATTTGACAGTTTACTTGCATGTGGAGTGGGGACAACTCGAACTAGTTATTAGTTAATGACGTAATGCACTCTTACCGAATATTAATGAGTTAACTATAATTTTAGTCTTTATGATTTAAGTTAAAATTTTATTTGTTTCTAATTTTTTTATTTAAATTCATCAATAAATTTTAATTT
>NC_029794.2:112164771-112168967 GCF_000816755.2 Arachis ipaensis | reverse complement strand
AATTAATATTTTAGTCTTTTTAAACTTTACCAAACTTGTATTTTTAACTTTTTAAAATTAATTATAAATTTATAATGTTTAGTACAATTAAACAATCATAATCCTAAAAGGACATATTTGTCTTTCTAAATCAACTAAAAGAGTATTTAAGTCTTCTCAAAGTTAAATTAAAAATTCTAATTTCCAATACAAATTAAACAAATTTAATTAAACATTTATTTTAGTTTTTTTCGAATTAATACTAAAACTCATTTTTGTCTTTTTAAAATCAACAAAAAAGTTATGTTAGTCTTGTTATATTCAAATTCAAATTTTCAATTCGATTAAAAAATTTTAATCCTAAATGGGATATTTAGTCTTTTCAATTTTATTTATAATAAAGGTGGACAAAATTAACCCTAAAAAGTTATTTTAGTATTTTATAGTCTTATAATTAACTAAAGGGATAAATTAGTTATTTTAAAATTAAATTTCTAATTTATTTAATAACAGAAATGCATTATTTTAGTATATTGTGTAATATATATTAAAAAATAAAACAAATAAAAATAAATATTAACATACAATATATGATTTACATGTCATCGTTTTACTAATTCATATTTTTATCATATTGATATGTATAAATTAGTCATCGTAGCACCTACTATTAAGGTCCCGTTTGGAAAACTTTAAAAGTAATTTTTTTTAACTTTTGACTTATGAAAAGTAGTAGTATTAATGTCTGGTGCAATTTTCAAAACCAAATTGCAATTTTCTAAGAAGCTATTTAGGAGCTTATAGAGAAGTTAAAAAAAAATGACTTCACTCATAATACTTCTACTTTTCATCACATTTCTATAAAATAAGCACTTTTAGAGTTAAAAATCCAAACACAAAATAACTTATTTATAAGTTACTTTTAACATAGTTATTTATTGTTTAAGTTATTTTATCAAAAGGAACTTAATTAAGTTAGTTACCTAAACTGAGCCTAAGTATTAAATATATAAGGCTGAATAAGTTAATTACTTTTCACTACAACGATTTTAAGAATTAATTTAAAAAGACCGATAAAATCTTTCCCCCTCAACTTTCTTTCATGCCTAAATTATCTTTTCATACTTTTAAAATGTGTAGCTTAACTGTCTAAAGTTGTCAAATGGTACAGAAGATACCTTCATATTAAATTTCATACAAAAATGATCCTATTGTGAAAGTAGAATTATGTTAATAAAATACCTCAATTAGAGTAATTTTAAAAGAAATAAGCCAAAGACATAATGTAAAATTGTATATGTAATTTTAAAATTTAGAGAATAAATACGTAGAATTAAGTTCCAAAATAATTTTTGAGATTGACATCGTGTATTAAAATTATTTTTAAAATTTTATTTGTATTAATTATATTTTTGAAATTGACAAAAAAAATACACTATGTTAGTCTTTAACCTATTTTTCGTTAACAGCGGGCAGACATGGCTCAATAATGTGGATTGTTAGTGACACGTGTTACTCTATGATTTGACTATATATAATGATATGATGATGTGTTGACCACTGACATATGACATGTTAACGAAAAGTGGATGGTTATCACGTGTCACAGTACTATTTGGTCACGTATCAGTTTGTATCACGTGTCATAACAGTATTCGTTCACGTGTCATCTGTTATGTCATTAATGTAAATGCATCAAATTAGTCCCTTATTTTATATTAAATGACTAATTTTAGTCATTAAAATTGAATATTGCACTAAACTAGTCTATTTACTAATTTTTTTTATAAATTCAAAATTCTAAATATCTTTAAAATACATGTTTTTTATTGTGTGTAAGTGGGTTAGACTGAAGGCACTTCAAGTATCCTCACTACATCTCTGACAATAAGAGTGCTTAAAGTGTCTTTACGTCAATTTTAAGACGGTGGTTAGGCCAGATATCTACTGGTTGGTCACCACTACCGCCACTGCACCGTCTGTGCTATCGCAACGCTAGAAAATTCCTTCGTACCACTACTATCTCCAAGTACGTAACTTATTCACTAATTAGTTTAGAGTAGTTATACCGTATCCTAAATCCTAATTTCTCTTTTCAAGACCAAACTTTCAATTTACGTTTAGCTTGTAATAACTCATCAAATTTGTTTAATACCTCGTATATTTGTATAACTTTTCTATTTTCAGTTGTCATTGCTTAATTCTCTGAAGTTTCTTTCGTTACTAAGTAATTATTTAACTCTGCTAATTTTAGCTCTATAATTTCACAGACTGAAAATTATGATAAAGTATCCAATTCTTCTGACTTTTCATATTTAGTGGGATGTGTGGTCATGCAAAAACTAAATGTGAGTATCCTAATATATTTCTGTATGTCAATATCTACATTATCTAATATTTAGTCATATAGTGTTCTATAGTTTGAGTGTTAAATGAAATGAAATGTTATTTTTTTATTAATAATAGAAAAAATTGAAGAGTAAATATGAATTTACGGCTAAGGTGAAAATTAGAGTGTACTGAAGTAAATTTGCATTGTCCATGTCTGACAATTGTTGCTACCTCTTGCACTGTTTTGTATGTTTTGTTGATTATATAATTTTGTCTTGCTTTGTTCAGGTTATTAATGATGGAGTAACTTGTTACTATTGAATCTCTAGAACCATTGACTAAGTCAATTAAGAATTTGCTTCTGCTGCAAAGAAAGCAAATAATCAAGATTACATACTTACATACCGTTTGCAGCTTTTTGTGACAATATACGAATTATTTAGATTTTTTTATCATTCCTCATACATGTTCCTTGCTTTATCTAATTATAGTTGTCTCCATTTTGTATGTAGTTGCAAGAAAGGGAGTCACTCAAGTAAATATGTTTAAAACGTTTTTTTTAAAGATGTTTTTAGTAATTAAAATTTAACATATATAATAATCGATTAAATCATATTATTTTTGTCAAAATTAGGCTAAACAAATTAATTTAACTGAAAAATGATGATTTTTTGGTCAAATCGATTTGTCTAGTCTAATTTTAACAAAAATAACACAATTTAATCGACTATATATATTAAATTTTAATTATTAAAAAATATCTTTATAAAAAGACGTTTTCAGTATCTTTATTTGAGTGAGTCTCTGAAAAAAAATGTAAGTTATTTTGTAGATATGATAATGCAAGCATTCAATGATAAATTAATGGTTGTTGTAAAAGGCCATTTTATATATATATAGGGCATAGTTTCAAGTATATTATTTGTGGATTGGCCATTATATCATGGTTGTGCTTATTAAAAGATATCAGATATTATCATATTAACTAAGAATTATAATAAAAGTTTATATTTGTTGCTAAATCTATCGGTAATTAGTGACAGACGAAGAAATCTATTAGTAAATAATTACCGACGAAATTTATATCGTTTAATTTATTCCGTCAAAATTTTTTAATAAATCTATCGATAAATCTAATGATATCTGACGACTTTTTTGTAATAGATTTTATTAAATATGTAAAAAATTTAAATTTATATTATAGACACAATGATTATCAATTTTATTAAAAAATTATTGACAATTCGACAAGCTGACTATTTTATTAGATTTTTAAAACATCAACACATTTAAAAACGACCGTTTTTAGCGTCAATTTTATAGTCAATTTTTAATATTATTGATAATTATACCGTTAATTTTAGTGGTGTTTCTTATAGGGTATATTTATTGAAGGAAAAGGTTTCTGTTCTCACATTCCACACGAGGCATTGTCGATATATGTTATATATGATTGAAGCTAAGTCAACATATGAATTCAGTATATCGTAAGAAACTACATACTATAAATAAATTAACTTGCATATATTATGAGCATTCTCACACGTCATTTGATGCTCCAAACATAATTGGAATTTTAAAACTCCGTAACGGTGAAACTTTATTGAATTACTTGGCTTCACCGGCCATAATAATAAAAGTAGATGTAATAAAAAAAGTATATGATTACACACCGAAATAAGCAGCTGATCTTGAATCTCCAACAGTTAGATGAATACTTGAACAAATAGCTATGCTTTCTCCACGCGCTCCTCATTGGTTGGACTCGTTAGTTGTTGCGTACCCAATTCAAAATGCTTAATGTTCCAATTTTGAAAACTGAGAGATATATAATCAAAAGTTTATTGGAGAAATTAAAATTTATTATTTATTATTTTTAATTATTT
>NC_029794.2:112160423-112164763 GCF_000816755.2 Arachis ipaensis | reverse complement strand
GTGTTCTTAAGACACAAGATAGTTAAATCATATTTTTAATTATTTTATTAAAATAATTATATCAATAACAAAATTTTATTAATTTTTTTTTTATCAAAATAACACTATTTATAGAAAAGGCAAATCCCTTATGATACACTAGATCCGGCTCAGTTATTGATAGAGTGAATAGATTTACTATTTTTTGAGATCTCTCTTTTGATTCAAAATCGTGGTGTAACATGTATCTCCCCCTATTCCGTTCATGGAATAGATGAAATAAACCAAAAAATAAATTTTTGTTCAAGAATAAAATCTTATATTTTTCCCGTAGTTATTCTAGGTACTATTGCCTGTAACATAGGTTTAGCAATTTTAGAATCATTAATGATTAGGAAACCCGCGGATCCATTTGCAACTCCTTTCAAAATATTGCCGGAATGGTATTTCTTTCCTGTATTTCAAATACTTCGTACAGTGCCCAATAATTTATTGGGCGTTCTTTTAATAGTTTCGGTAGCTGCGGAATTATTAACAGTACCCTTTTTGGAGAATGTTAATAAATTTCAAAACCCATTTCGTCGTCTAGTATCAACAACCATCTTTTTGATTGGTAATGCAGTAACCCTTTGATTGGGTGTTGGAGCAACATTACCTATTGAGAAATTCCTAACTTTAATTTTATTTTATCTATTAATTCAAATATAAATCTTAATTTTAAATTTGTTAATTTCTTAAAAGTATCAAACATGATACCCTATAAATATTCTATTAGTGTTATTTTTATTACCATTGATAATTTAGTATTTTTCAAGGAATAACACATTCACTTATCTGGACACGATTTTAGCACACTCAACTAAAATTATCTCTTGTTAATTAGGAAAATAATGCTACTTTCATTTTGATAATTGTTCTTGTGGAAATTGGTCGGTGTATAACTCGTCTGCCGGTAAATACTTGTAAGTTGTAAGCTTTTCGTTAAGATGAAGTATACGTCGGCGAAGAGAGAACAAAGAGAAGGGTACCTGCAAAAAGTACTCCGACGCTCAAGTCAGTATATGAATAATAAGCTTTACAGAATGTAATGTGTCGACACAATCTTCTTACCATTTCCTTTATATCTGAAAATGAGAAGTAACAGTTATGTCTCCAAGTAATAATGTTTTAAGTGGAGAGTAATGGCATACCAGACGTTTTTTATACTTGTTTGAATGTCAGTTATTGACAGTTGATCTATAACGTTTATGGCTGAGTTATAACTTGTAACCGATGTATAACGGTCGTATTACAACCCCCAAACTTGGCCTAGTGGTCTTTTGATGAAATAGATTGAGCTTTTTGTTGAGTTATAACTCAACATTTTGATAAGGATATAGAACCCCTAGTTCAGCGTGTTTCATTAAAACGAATTTAAAACAAATAAAGCAATAGTTGTAATTTTCTTGAAAAAAAAAGAAAAATAAAAATAAAAGGCCTTGTCATTAAATGAAAAGTGGTTGTAGCTTTAGTTTCTAAGGAGTTTTATTGCTGTTGGTTTCTGAGAGAAATAACAGTGGAGTTTTATTGCTGTTGGTTTCTGAGAGAAATAACAGTGTTGATGGGTTTGGAACTGAAACATTTTACTTAATGTTTATCGTAACCATTTGGAATCCTTGAAGGTGTTCATTAAATCAAGTGAAGTTACGTTTAAACACGTTTTAAAATAGTAAGGGATGAGTAAAAGAGGTTAGTTTTTTTCGTTTTTTATTTCTGATTTTTTCATCTTTTTTTTTGAAAAAATATGGGTGAAAAAAGGGAAAAAGAAAAATTTGAAGATATTGATGATGGTTGTTACAATTAGGTTAATGAAGATGTAAAAATTTGAGGGTCACTTTTCGTAGATACTGATAGTGTGGCTGAAATTGATGCTGTAAAAATAGTTAGAAAGGTTCTGGGGTGAGGGTTGAATTGCTTCCATGCACTAGGGCTGATCACGTTTTTCACATAAAAATAGATTTTAAATATTTTTATATGTATAGTTGTGTTCTTGAAGAAATGCGTGTGAAACTTTTCTTTACAACTTTTGAATGTGACGTTTTGAAACAACTTAACTGTACTCCATCTTAGCTCCATCCGAATGGTTGGGATTTTGTGAGATGTTTTGAGTTTTTGATGGATTTTTTAGAAATAAAACCTTGTCTTGAATTGTTTTTCTCTTTGTTTCAAGTTAAAGGAGTTTAGAAAGAGGTTTGGGTAAAACTGAATAGTGCCCCGGATTTTTCGGTTTTCAAACTTTATAAGTCATCCTTTAAGAATTTTAAAGAGATGTTTTTGAAAATAAAGTCAGTGGACGTAGATTTTTTCTTCTATTATGTCACTAATGGGTCTCATTTGAGTCATATTAGAAGCATCCGGGGTCTTCGAAATTAAATATATATATGTGTGTGGTTGACACTTTTTAGTATTCTTCTACCTGTATAAAACTACGAACTGCCCGAAATACATCTCTGCCAACCAAATCTCAAAAATGCTGAAAAAATTTTGCAATCATGCCGTCATTCTTTGGAGTACTCTGGGGATGTACACTATCTTCACTTCGTCAAAAGAGACCAACTTTTGTAACCGACGGTTCATGGAAGCTGTAACCTTAGATTTGAAGTATGTAAAAAACAAATATGGATTAGCTTGGCAAGTTGAGGTGAAAATTCCTCGGAAGTAATTTTTAGCCACTACAATATCATTTGAAGTAACTACCTCGCCTTAAGGACTCACAAGCCTCCAAATTTTATTATCCCTCATTCTGGTTTTAAACTTTTGATGAAAGAATTTTGTATTTTAATCCCCTCTTTGAGCTACTTAACTCTAGATTTGGCTTTCTAGTACATTTTTTCGTCATGATAAGCGATCTCAAGTTTTCTCTCTAATTCGATCAGTTCGGTGTCACCAAAAATTCCAGCTAATCTCAGTTCCTCTATGCGATTAGTGAATTTCTCAATTGCCTTTCTTGAGTTCTGGTTGCCTGATGTCTGCTATTGTACTAATTTATGTTTGCACCCTTTAATCTTCTGCGCCTGAATAAACATAGCCGATCCTTCTATTCTCTCCCTCCAAACATCACAAACAATCCTCCTAACCTCTAGCATAGAGCACCATCTTTTTGAAATTTAAATCTTCTTTTAGATCTTTCAACACTTGGTTTGGACTTCATAAGAAAAGGCGCATGATCCGAACCTGTTTTTGATAATCTAAGCATCACTATAAAGAGGGATAGAGATTTATCCAATCAGCATTAGCAAAAATCTTATCTAATCTTTCTTGGATAAGATCGGTCCTCTGCGTTTATTAGACCATGTAAATGGCCTCCCCGACATGCCTAAATCCAAAAGAGATGTATCATTAATGAAATTCTGAAAATTAGTGATAGAAGATTGAGATTTATCATTACCATCCTATTCTTTAGTTTGGAAAAGGATGGCATTGAAGTCACCTGCAACTACAATTTCAAAATTGAGTTGCTGAATTATAGTTTGTAAATGCGTGAATTGAGAGTAGCGAATTTGCTCATTTATGTTCAAATAAACTCCTATTAGCCCCAAACTCTTTGCTAGAATCGAATCCTCTATTCTAGCCGCAATGTAAAATCAATCAGATTGCAAAATTTGGATCTTGACATCTTTCTTCTATGCCAATACCATGCCACTAGCCATACCATCCGGGTCTATCAAAAACTAGTTTTTAAAACTTATAAACCACATTTTAGTTTTTAAAACAGATAACTTTAATCACAACACTAACATTGAAATAGACAAAGTAGATTAATAAATTTTTAGTAAAGTTTATATTTCTATTAGTAATAGTACATAATAAAAATATAATTGATTCAAAAAATAGAAAATATAAAATTAAAATTAAAATTAAATTAAATATTTATATAATTATTTAATTCAAAGATTTATTATATAATTAGTCTTTGTCATATATAACATTAAGAAGCACAGTAACAAAGTAACAATGAAGATGGACTACAACTAAGAGGTTTATTTTTACAACTTTCTCATACACATCAAATAAGGAAAAAGAAACAATATTTTAAAACTCTTGAAGATATTCATCTATAATTAGTTTGTTGGAGACAATATAATCAAGAGATTATTTGTTCAAGAGATTCCTTGTTCGAACCATTTTTGAGCTAAATATTTTATTGTTAAAAATTATCATAATTAAATTTTTTGTTGAAAATGAGGTTCATACTTTCTACAACTCAAAATAAAATTGTTCAGTTAAATTATTTTTTCCATATTTTTTGTTTGTTTTCTTTGCTAGAATTTAAAAATGTTTTCATTATTACTCAATTGCTATTATAAATTGTTCTTTGTATT
>NC_029794.2:112112707-112160400 GCF_000816755.2 Arachis ipaensis | reverse complement strand
ACGGCTAGATCAATTGGTTGGATCGGTGATCCGATAATCCGGTCGCACGATTAAAATAAAAAAAAACTGTTACCCTTTTTCTTTTCTCTAAGAAAAAGTATAGTATGCTAATTGCTAAACTTGCATGCTATACAAGAATACAGCCTCGTTTCTATATTTTTGCCCATGCTGTTTGATTGAATTAATCTAAGCCCAAGTAGCAGACAGCGGCGTAGGATAAGCGAATAAAAACAATTTAATTTGGGTCCAAAATCCAAATGCTACTGTTTTTTGCATAACCGCACAACCTCCTGCCTTCTAAAGTTCTAAGCAACTCTGTCAAAAACAAAAGGGTTCTAACTTCTAAGCAACCTTGACCAATTTTATTTTATTTTATTTTTTAAAAAAAAGAAAGAAAAGTTGTAAGAAACATTTCTACAAACACTTTGCATGCAAGAGTGACGAGTCTACTCTCACCGTCACGGCTTTCTCTCGCCGCCGCACTGCTGCCTCGGAGCGCCGCTGTACTGTTGCCGCTGCTCTATGCTACCGCTGATTTGCTATCCTGCTGCTGTTGTTCTCTATTCTTCTCAGTTCTCTATGTCGCTGCCTCCGTGCTATGTGAGTTTATTACTGAGCTACACTGATTTTCTTTTGCAATGTAATTATTCTTTTGCGTTTGTTAGATTGGATCAATCTATTGATATAAAAAAGATTGAACATTATTTATTTGATACTTGATACTGGAATATTTGGTGGTACTAGAATGTATTTATACTGATTTGGTGACATTATGACTGAAAATTTCAGTTGGCTTGAACTACGTTCAAAGTGCTGAATTTTTTATGACTTGAGTGTGATATATAATTGTACAAGTTCCCTCAAATGCTGAAAGATCCGATAAACCCCTCAGCGAGGAAGCTCATCGGAGCTTCAATTCTTTTCCGTCGATGGATGACGACCAGCAAGAGGGTTCAAGACAGGAGTAAGCAGAAGAGGGTTAACGATCTTGAGGTCGCAACCGAGAAGTGGAAGATACTCTCCAAAATCCTCTTCTTAATCGAGCTTCTGAAGCAACAGTCCGAGATGATTATCCCTGTTAGATCCCTTGAAAACTATCGTAAGCAGATCAATCTCCCAAAGCCACACAGAATCTCTGATTTCATTCGAAAGACGCCAAAGCTCTTTGAACTCTACAAGGATCGCAAGGGGGTGCTGTGGTGCGGCTTGACGGAGAGAGCCGAGGAATTGTTGCAGGAAGAACGGAGAGTTCTTGAGCAGCATTCCGATAAGGCTGCGGAACACGTTACGAGGTTGCTGATGATGTCGGTGGATAAGCGTCTCCCATTAGAGAAGATTGCTCATTTCAGAAGGGATTTTGGGTTGCCTATGGATTTTAGGGCTAATTGGGTGCACCAATATCCGCAGCATTTTAGGGTTGTGAAGTCCTTTGATGGCATTAATCAAGTTGAGTGCTTGGAGCTTGTGAATTGGAATCCTAATTGGGCAATAACGGAATTACAGAAGAAGGTTACAGGTGTAACTGAATCCACTACTACCAATTTGCATATCCCTGGTATGCTGTCACTTCCATTCCCTTTGAAATTCCCTTCAAATTATAAAAGGGTGTATCGTTATAGTGAAAAGATTCAAGATTTTCAAAAGAGGGCTTATTTGTCTCCTTATGCTGATGCAAGAGGTCTCAAGGCTGGTTCTCTTGAATTTGATAAGAGGGCTGTTGCTGTTATGCATGAGATTCTTAGTTTCACCATTGAAAAGAGACTGGTCACTGACCACCTCACTCATTTCCGTTGGGAGATAGTGATGCCTCAGAAGCTCATGAGGATTCTTCTGAAGCACATTGGCATCTTCTATGTCTCTGAGCGGGGGAAGAGGTTTAGTGTGTTCTTGAATGAAGCATATGAAGGTGCGGAGCTGATTGAAAAATGCCCCTTGGTCCTATGGAGGGAAAAAGTCATGAGGCTTGTTGGTAATAGAGGGAGGAAGAAGAAGTTTGAGATACTCAGCGACATGTCGGATGTAGAAGTAGAATGCGATATTGGCTTGATGCAGAGTGATTCGGAAGTAGAGGACTTGGACGTGCAGCTTGAGCAACATGGTTCCGTGGATTATGAGGATCCTTTACTTGTGGACAATTCTGAGATGGATGTTGAAGAGATTGCCTGTGAATATCGAAATTTTAAGAATTCTTGAGGTTGAGAGAATGTGCAGATGTAAACATCACACACCGATTTTTTGAAGTACTGTTTTTCCATTTTGATTGGCTGGTAAGTAATTCCACATGATCCAATTTTTTCAAGCACATTTATATCTTGTGTCTTAAGTCAAATTTTCTGCTTTATTTTAGAAAAATAATTAGTGATAGTAGGTACAAATTTTTTAAGTTAGTTTGGCCTGTGATACCCTCTATACTTATTTAAGTATAAACATGTTAGGTTGCTAAGCTCTAATATTGTCCTTGTTTTCGTTTCTTTGATAGATGCTTAAATGAAGCCCATCTGAAGAAGGTGCAAGTGATAATGAGAATATAGCTGGACAAATTAAACCTTGTTTCAGAACCCGCTGGAAACAATTTATGATCATGGCTAGTCAATGCTGTAGCATGGCTTAGACAAACACCTTGTGGTCCTACGTGAAAGGCCAAAAGTAAAGTGGTTCATGGTTGATTGGTGTGCTTCAATCAATGAACAGATGCTACTTTTCTGCAAAAGGAGATTGAATCTGTTTAAGCTGGGATATTGATTATCACAACGCATTGATCCTGTCTTTATCAACGATCCCTAATCCTCAGCCTTATCTGGTTAAAGCTCTCAAAACATTTTGACCTTGTGTAAAATTTATCTAGGTATGCAACATCCAATCATATATTGAAGCAATGCAGATAAGCGATTTGAGGGTTAGAGGATATCATTGAGTCAATCACATTTGAGGAGACAAGTTTCTTGATTGCTCGATGGTAGTTTCATTTTTTTTCCCACACATGTATTTGATTTTTCAAAGGAAACTGTGCATTGACTGGAATAGTGTGGTGACAGAAAACATAATACTATAAAAGGGAACATTTATTATTGTTCATTGCCTTGAGGATTCACCATATCCACTCATATTCTAGTTGTCACAAACATCTTAACTAGTCTAAAAATACCCAGCTAAGCAGTGATAATAAGTTTGAGTCAAATTTTTGCTGGTTTTTGGTGGGTCAATTTTGAGTTGTCAGATGTTGATCATTCATGAAACTATGCAGAATGGTACTAGTTGGTTTCTCTAGTTATTCTTCAACTCCTTAGGAGAGCTGTTTTCTTATCTGCATTCTTTTTCACAAAAATCATATTGGCATAGCTAGAGACTTCTGTTCTACTTTGGCAGGTTGGCTTTAATAACCTTGATCATTATCTCCTATCAACTTTATAATTAATGTTGGTCCCTTTCTTAATGTATGTCACTATCAGGGAGAGAGTCTATGCAAGAAGCTTCAATGTTTACCCAAAAGCAAATGAGCGTATAATGCACTGTATTTCCTAATTTAGGATCGCACCTTCCATGTCTACTCTTAAAAAGGTTTTATTTATTTTTTTTGTTTTGGTGAAAGTCTACTCTCAAAATTAAAAATAGTGTTTGCTGCAACTTCTTAGAATATGTGACGTATTCTTGGCTTTTTTTTTGTTAGTAGTTTGGACTGAAGACACATTCTGGGCCTAAATTGTAACCCTCTTAGTCTCATCTTTGTCCATGAGAGGATTTTTTATTTTAATATTGAAAAGTGAATAGAGTTTTACGCTGATATTACAGAAATTGGTGTTTTACAGCGTTCTAGAGGTGTCATTTTGGGCAAACACAATATGTAAAATACTTATTGCATTGATAATATGCAGTCTGATTCATGTATTATGATTTTAATATTAAAATAATACAATAAACTCTTTGTATATTACAGAAATTGGTGTTTTACAGCGTTCTAGAGGTGTCATTTTGGGCAAACACAATATGTAAAATACTTATTGCATTGATAATATGCAGTCTGTTATATTTCCTTTTCTTTACAAAAAAATATATATATAATTTCCTTTTTCTTTTTGACATACAATGAAACTCATACCACACTAATTAGGCTAAACCTAGTCTAAACTCGGGTACAACATATCAAGAGGTATTATGATTTGTCACTTCAACTAACAAGTAATCCGCAAGAATGGACTGTCTAAAAGGAAAAAAAGTAATTCGCAAATGTATTATTAAATTCATGATTTGATGGCTAATGGCTTGGTTGCTTTGAGCACTTATTGATTCAATTTGTTACGGGAAGTCGCTGTTCACACTTATTGTGATTCCTTTATGTGCTCTGTCTGTTAGTTCTTTTAGCCTCAATATTGAAAATTAACTGTTGGTAAAGTTGTGAAATTTTAATATGAAAAGGTCATCTTATCCCTTGGTACAAGTAATTTTTTATGCTCATGAATTAGACAAGAATTCGGGTTATGCGGTTTGCAATCATATAATCTTGTTCAAAGTGGGTAGATTGCTAATGCACAGAAACAACCTTTTCAGTTTTCACATGTGATTCTCGTCTGCATACTAGCATGGAGTATTCTTGATTTTATAGTCCATTTCCAGATTTGAATGGCTTGATCTATATATGTCGTGGTAGGTCTGCTATAGGCTTAATTATTTGAGCTGAAATAAAGCTTTGTGACCTAGCTTTTCTAAATAAATATCTCTTTTTAAATCTGCTTCAAATTAAGCATCTTCTTGCAATGAAATATCCAGGGAATGTCATTATCCTTATTTTTATTAGTGGCTAATTTCAATCTAAACCCTTAACCATCACATCGCTATTTTTCTGGTTTCATTATTGTATCGCACTGGATTACCACCATTATAACCATACATATATACACGCCTACTCCTTATTTCTCATGGTTTTAGTTATTGAAAAAAAAATATTTGCTGGCTTAAATAATATATGATAATTATTTATTGTGGAAGAGTCAAAACTTGTGGTAAAAGTTAAGAGGAAATAATCTCCACGGCAGATGTAAAAGCTGTAACAATAATAAAGGTGTCTAATATAACATGGCAGAATTTAATTGTGACACAGCACTTGAAGAAGAAATGGCCTGGGATGATAAGGGTTTCAAAGGATAAAGATGGAAACTCATAAGAGATTGAACCTAAACTGTACCAACTGTATGCATTAGAGCAGCTGGTGGGCCGTTGGATGTGACATTGATTGTTCACAAGAGAAAAACCAACTGGATCATCCAATGTTCACAAACTTTTTATATATTTTTTGATCTTTAAAAACACAAGAACGGAGAGACAAGAAAAAAGGTAAAGAGAGTTACTAGTACATATTACACAACGAATTGAACTCATGCACCCACTGATATTAAATGAAGAAATTAAAGGCCGTTGAAAAGTCTCAACTACACACACATCAATTAGGTGCTAGCATTTACTCGTTTTCACCCACTATCTTGTACTATACCACTACTTAGAAATAACACTAATCTAAAGTAGTATAAATACATATATAGATTAAGTTTGAGGCATCCATCACACACTCATATTATAATACATTGTGATCTTGATCTTGATCTTGATCTTGTGGCATGGCTAATAACGAACGAGATCTGTTCTCAACGGAGATAGTGAACCGTGGGATTGAGTCATCTGGACCGAACGCGGGTTCGTTAACGTTCTCGGTTAGGGTTCGTCGGCGGTTACCGGATTTTCTTCAATCGGTGAACCTCAAGTACGTGAAATTGGGGTACCATTACCTGATAAACCATGGCATTTACTTGGTGACGATACCGGTGCTGCTTGTGGTGTTCAGTGCTGAGGTTGGTAGTCTGAGCAAAGAGGATCTGTGGAAGAAGCTTTGGGAAGATGCGCGTTATGACCTTGCTACCGTCTTGGCTTCTTTTGCCGTCTTTGTTTTCACGCTCTCTGTTTACTTCATGTCCAGGCCTCGCCCCATTTACCTCGTTGATTTTGCATGCTACCAACCTCAAGATCACCTCAAGGTACCTTTATTTCTCCAATCTTCACGTACACCCACCATGGTTGTTAAATAATATTTTTATAGTTATTTGTATCATTATAACACTTTTACATTTAATATTTGTTTGCAAAATTCTAATAAAGTACTATGGAAATCAGTTAATATTTGAACATAAAATAAAAGTCTGCATTTGGAATAAATATTAAGGTCTTACCTATTTCTTTTGAAATTTGTTTGATTAGTATAATTATCTCAAGATATACTAAGACATAAAGATCAGATGCTGAAAAAAGAAATAAAGATAAAATGTATATTTTTATGAAAAAGACTAGGGCGATTACTTTTATCAAAATCTAGTTAACACTTAACCAGCAAAAAAAATTAATAGTTCTCCATTATTAGATGAAATCTCACACTATTAAAAATATTATTAATAACTAATTGATAGTTACAAATCACAAAATCTGTTGCCTCCTACTACACCTCTATTTTTATTTGTGCCATAGTTTGAATGGTAAGAAAATATAAACAAATCTAGGTGATTAATTCTTATATTGACTACTTATCACTCTACTATTGATTTTAAACATAGATTTTCAGACATTAAAATCTAAGAAATTGTAATAAAAAATTGCATGAATAATGTGTGTGAAGGTGTCAAAGGAGCAGTTCATTGAGCTAGCAAGAAAATCAGGCAAGTTTGATGAAGGGAGCTTGGAGTTTCAAAAGAGGATCCTAATGTCTTCAGGCATAGGCGACGAGACATACATCCCCAAAGCAGTGATAGCCTCCAACGAGAACACGGCCACCATGAAAGAAGGCAGAGCCGAGGCGTCGACGGTCATGTTCGGAGCACTCGACGAGCTCTTCGAGAAGACGAGGGTGCGGCCAAAGGACGTAGGAATCCTTGTGGTGAACTGCAGCATCTTCAACCCTACGCCATCGCTATCAGCAATGATCATAAACCATTACAAGATGAGGGGCAACATTCTGAGCTACAATCTTGGAGGAATGGGGTGCAGTGCTGGGATCATAGCGGTCGATTTGGCCAGGGATATTCTTCAGTCAAACCCTAATAACTACGCGGTTGTTGTCAGCACTGAGATGGTAGGCTTTAATTGGTACCAGGGAAAAGAGAGGTCCATGCTTCTTCCCAACTGCTTCTTTCGTATGGGTTGCTCCGCCACCTTGCTCTCCAATCGCCGCCGCGACTATAGCCGTGCCAAGTATCGTCTTGAGCATATTGTTCGCACGCACAAGGGTGCCGATGACCGCAGCTTCAGGTTTGTTTTTTCAATTCTAAAAGAAGAAACATGAGAAAGAAGAATAGAATTTATTAATGAGAAAAGTTTATTTAAAAAAATTACGGAAATAAATTATTTTATTTTCAAATTTTATATTAAAATTAAATTATCTATTTAAATGCATTAAATGATTATAATTTTTTTTTATAATATCAACAAACCATTTTTTTTTCTTTTCGTACTATTTAAACTTTATTGTTTAACTGACATAGATGACACATAATGATGTATTCTTTGTTAATATCATCGTTTTGAAAATGAAGATTAGTCATTAGTTTATTGCATCAACTTTGTTTTTCTCAGGCCCTTATATAAGTATAAAAACACCAGGGAAAGGAAATGAACGAGAGAAATTGATTTGACAGTTTGGCCTATTTATGATCTCTTTGACAGTTAGCATTTTTAACCCCAAAACAAAAAAACAAAACCTTCTTCTTGTCTGGGTTTTCTAGTCTATTTCCTTAGCTTTCCGTGTAGGTTAAGCCACTTTTATAATTGCAACTGCTTTTTGAAATCGAAATCCTAATTACCTAACTTATTAGTTATTATAAATTATTAAGAGAGAGGCGAAAGAAGGTTGATCCGTTGAAGGAATGTACAATAGTGATATTCTATTGTTAGAACTGTAGGCAGATTCCACAAATTTCAAACTTTGTGACTGAACATAAATGTCTATTTTATATAAAAAAATTATTATTATCTTATTCTTTTGTGCTTGGTAGTAATCCATCAACATAATTTTTATTTTTCACTTTTCTTCTCCCTTTCAATATACAGGTGTGTGTACCAAGAGGAAGATGAACAAAGATTCAAGGGGATCAAGATTAGCAAAGACTTGATTGAAATCGGTGGCGATGCTCTCAAAACAAACATCACCACACTTGGGCCTTTGGTGCTACCCTTCTCCGAGCAGCTCCTATTCTTTGGAACCTTGGTCTGGAGGCACTTGTTTGGCGGCAAATCTGACGGTGGAAACTCATCACCGTCAATGAAGAAGCCGTACATTCCGGACTACAAGCTCGCCTTCGAGCACTTCTGTGTGCATGCGGCGAGCAAGCCCATCCTCGATGAGCTCCAGAGGAATCTGGAGCTCAGCGACAAGAACATGGAGGCATCAAGGATGACGCTGCACCGCTTCGGCAACACTTCCAGCAGTAGCATTTGGTATGAACTTGCTTACTTGGAGGCCAAGGAAAGGGTTAGAAGAGGAGACCGCGTTTGGCAACTTGCTTTTGGTTCTGGATTTAAGTGCAATAGCGTTGTTTGGCGCTCCATGCGCCGAATCAACAAGCCTTCTAGGAACAACCCTTGGCTTGATTGCATCAACAACTACCCTCGCTCTCTCACTTAATCGCCCTGGCGTTAAGACACTTCTGAACAAGAATTCTGTTATCCAGGTAAAAACTCACGTGCAGTTGTCTTTCTTTGAAGTTAATAGTTAAAAATCGTTAGATAATTTAATATGTTTAACTAAATTATTATCTAATGATTCTCAACTATATATATACTTCACATGAAAACAACAGTATTTGAATTTTCACCGATATTTAAACATAGTTATTATTATACTCCGTAGAACTGGCATTCTATCTTACGGTGATTAGGTATTATGTTAGCGCGGAATATGGTAATAATTATTACATGGAAACTAAGGAGCATTTCTGATTTTATATAATCTCTGTCAGTGTCGGCGATAAGAGAGCTTTATTTTGTTTAGGATCAATAATTCTTCTGTAGTCCTCATCGATGAAGCTGGTCTTTTATGTTTGACAGCTGCACTTTTAATTTCTTATTAGTTTGGTGGCTTGGAATTTAATTTAATTATACATACTTATAGTGTGGCTGCTTGCATGTTTTAATTAATCTCTTGAATCATCTTATTCATAGGATGATATGAAAATTCAAAGTTGATTTAATATTGGATGACGACTACCTAGTCAACAATGCGTAGTTGCTTTAATTGATTTTCATTAATTTCTATGGTTTTCTTGACCTACCTCAACTAACTATACATGTGACTCTGGAAACGGATTGGTATATATAGATATTATATCAGCATAGCTGGTTTATATGTCAAATAGAAATGAATTATTAATATTGAATTGAATCTTGGGACGATATTGGAGCTTCACAATTTCATCTATGCATCTATATATCTATCTCTGGAATTGGACAAGTTCCTTCCTCCATCACTTTCACCCGAACAAATCAAAGCCCATTTGTAGCGACGATGTTGATAACTTGATTACTATATATAATTATGTTGCAAGTTGCTTGCTCTAGCTAGATAGTATTAACATATATACATATTCATTGATGAGATTACCATGCATGCCAGTATTTCATTGATTCTATTAATTAATGTACTTTCTAATCTTTAACGTGACCCTCTTATATTGTCTATATATCTGATTAACAATTGATTTGATAGCTACGAAAATAAATGAGGAATGGTATAAATCTTTTCAAGTAGTTATGACAGCAAATTGATGGTAGCTAGACGATAGTTGATATCAAAATAGATATTATAATACTCTCGTGACATTTTTTTTCATAGTCGTCGTTGTTTGTGCTCTTGAACATATATAATGAGAGAAAGTTTAGCACTCAATGTCAACAAAAGAAATGGGCAATGTTTCTTTAAAAAATAAAAAATAGACAATATTATATGATGAAGAAAATTATTTTGGGTTACAGAAATATTTTGCATCCAAGTGATTTTATTAATTAAGTCCAACTAAGTGATTTAGAGTTACGTATTATTTATAACAGACTTTTAACGTAAATCTCTCCTTGTTCGTTTCTCTTTAACGTAAACCTTGCATTCTTTTCTGATTTTTCTGTATTTTCATTTGATTATTGTCTCTTTTTTTTAGATTTTCGTTTTCTTCTTCGATTTCCTTGTGTTCTCCTCAGATTTATTCTCTTTCTCTTTAAATTTTCGACCTACATTTGTTTTTTTTTAAATCGAACATTGTAATTAAAATCGTTTAGATTTTGCGTATTCCAAAACAATGAATGATTCAAGTTCAAATCTGTTGAATGAAAGCGATTTGGATTATTCTTCTGAATCGAATCAACTGGACGAGGTTTGGGTCGTTCTCAATTTTATCTAGTTTCATTCTTCAACAATTTTGAATTAAATAGAATAGAATGAATTCTAATGCAATTTAATAAAGTAATAATGAATAATTTCATTCTTTTTTGTCAAAATTAGTATCGTTTATGAATTTGAATTTAGATAGAATGTAGAATTTTTTGAATTTATAGAATGCACAATTTTTAGTTCATTTATTTTACACAATGGTATTGTTATAATAATATTTCGGTTCATTTGCAATCCAGGAGTGTTGTCGATGAACAATTTGTCAATTTGTCCTAAAGGTTGGGTTGACTTTCAAGACAAATTGAATGGAATGGAATGAAATCTAATGCAATTGAATAAAGTGATAATGAAAATTTTATTATTCTTTGTTAAAATCAGTGTTGTTTACGAATTTGAATTTAGATAGAATGCAGGAGTTTCTAAATTTATAGAATGCACAATTTTCGGTTCATTTATTATTATACAATGGTGTTGTTATGATAATATGTCATGGCTAAGATGCAAGAATATCAAGCGAAAGTAACGGTAAATGTTCGTTATCTCGTGAAGATGCTACGTTGAATCACTACTAGAAAATGACTTAATAAAGACAGATTTACAGACAGATTTGGTCTATATTACAGACAGATTTTTGGTTACCGATGGAATTATCGACGGATTTTGTCCCTCTGTAAAAGTCTCGTCAGAAATTATTTACCGACGAATTTTTTTCCGTCGGAAAATTACTGACGGATTTTTACCAGTTACCGACGGATTTTTTCTCTGTAAATTCTCCAACAATTTCCTGAAGACGACGAACTTTTCGACGAATTTTCAGACGGATTTTCCGTCGGTAATTACAGACGAATTTTCCGACAGATTTTCCGTCGATAATTATAGACAGATTTTTCGACGGATTTTCCGTCGGTAATTTGAGCCTTGGAATATCATTCCAAACTCTGAATACAGACAGAAAATACGTCTGTAAATCTGTCGGTAAGATAAAATGGAATTTTTTTTAGATTTTTTCATTGTAAAATAAACCTGTTTTATACAAGTCAATATAATTCAAGACATAAACAAAGTATATTATCAACTATAATCCTCAGTATATTGTTTAACCATACTAAAATTATCAACTATAGTCCTCAGTGTCATCTTCATCCCCATCATCATCATAGTCTTCATCCGATTTAAGAGTTGGTGGAGGGCCCATACATCCTGGAGTAGGCCAAGTTGGTGGAGGAAGACCAGTGTAGCCTGGATTAAGCACCATCAAATACGGTTGCTGGGTAAGTAGTCCTGACTGAAAATCTGGCACAACTGAAGTCCCAGAAGAGGTGGAGGTGGTGATAATAGCGGCTGCGGCGGTGATTCGAGAACCTCTATGATCCTTGACACCTTTACCCTTGACCCGAGGAGCCATGATCTACATATATATTAAAGACAAAATTAAAACAACACAAGCTAAAATAATATTAAAGATGAAACCAGCATGCATTCCATCAACTGCTGCACTAACAATTCCATCAACACAAGCTAAATTATGTTATATATAACATTGTTCAGTGCAAATCAGCAACAATTAAGTAAAGTAGCAACTACCATATAGCGTTCTGTAATGTAAACAATTTAAACCACCCATTATTCAAAAAATAAAAAATAAAAGAACAAAAAGACTATCTACTAACTTTGCATCACTGCAAATTCTACAATAATAAAACCTAATAATTTATTTTAATTACCCTTTTTACTATTAACTTATTCAGTAGTATAACAGATTATAGAATATGTAAAAATTACGAAAAATATTTTAATTCTTTTAACCATATTGCAGAAAGTAAATGAGAGATGAAACATTAAAATTTTGAAAATGGAAAGTTCTATATATACTGCAGCAAAACAAAATTAAATTAAATTAAATTAAACATGGAAGTTTGAAAAGCTATTTCCTTACTCAACCTGCAGCTTTTATGTTTCAGTTACCTGCATTCTCTACTATATATTTAGATTTAGAGAGAAAGATAGAAAATAATGTTACCCTATTAAAAATCGATATCATCATCAAAGTCTGCAACATCATCATATTCATTTTTATTAGCTCCAGAACTAGAGCCGATGGACAATTCGACAATGCGGTCCTCTCCAAATGGAGACTTAAGACTAATAGGAGGCTCAGTGTCTGAAATCCTAGAAGGATTGCTCTCATCCACTTGATAAGCTACATTATTCTCATCCTCATCCTCATCTACATGTACATGATTGGTTTCAATTCGACCTCTTGGTTTAGTGTTTACAACAACATGCCACATAGACTTGCAATTTCCAGGATAAGGTAAGAAGTAAACTTGTTTAGCTTTTTGGGCGACAATGAAAGGATCATAATGGCGATATCTTTTGCTATGGTTGACTTCAGTTATTTTGTAGTCATTATGAATACGTGTTCCATTTGGACGACTTGGATCATACCATTGACATTTGAACAAAACAACTCGATTAGAGTCATCACCAGTGTATTCAAGCTCGAGTATATCTTCTAATAATCCAAACCAATCACTTTCCCCGTTGCCTGCATCACCTTTGACATACACACCGGTGTTATCGATTTTTTTCCTTTTGTTCTTGCAAGAGTATGAAATGTATATCCATTTACTTTATAAATTGGATAACTTGTTGCTTTGTTTGAAGGACCCCAAGAAAGTGATTGCAAACCAGGATCAACAATTTTGTTGCATTGAATTTGAACCTAGTTAAAAACATGCACCAAACTATTTAATAAAAGATATGTGATTACTATGTAATGCATCTATGATACGAATCTATGCACTTACATATGATGCAAACCAAGGGGAAAATTGGTCATCGCTTTCTCCAGGACAAGTTTCTTTCCAAAATCTTGATGAAAGTAGGACTAGAGTTGATAAGCTATGGAATTCGTTAGTAGAACAAGTGTAATTAACTATTTAATAAAAGATTTATACACTTACATATAGAAAGGGCTAACTTTGCTTTCATTGAGTAGAATATGCAAATGAGCTGCAGCCTTGTCCCGTTCGTCTAACCAATGATCTTTAGCTTTTCCAACCTTGCGACCAGGTCTATTAAATATTGATAAAGAAGCTTTAATTGTGTCTCCCCCGTCATCATTTCTTCCCACACGGGTTCGCCTCGATAAGATATGTGGTTCAAAGTAGAAAGAAACAAAACTTGAAGTCTCCTTTGCCAAGAAAGCCTCACAAATCGAACCTTCAACCCTTGCTCTATTTTTCACTGTTCGCTTGAATGCTCCTATCACCCTTTCAAACGGATACATCCACCTATATTGGACAGGTCCACACACACGTGCCTCATATGCTAGATGAATTGGCAAATGCTCCATCACATTAAAGAATCCCAGGGGAAATATCCTTTCTAACTTGCAAAGGATAATGGGAATATTCTGCTCCATAACCTCTAAATCATGAACTTTGAGGGTGGTTGAGCACAAGTCTTTGAAAAACTGGCTTAACTCGGTAAGAGGCTTCCATATATTTGTAGGTAGTTTTCTGAATGCAGTTGGAAGCAAGTACTGCATAAAAATGTGACAATCATGGCTCTTCAAACCAATAAACCTCCCCTGGAAAAGACTTACACATCTAGCAAGGTTAAATGCGTAACCATCCGGAAATCTAAGTTGTTGCACCCACTTATACATGTCTTGTTGCTGTTCAGAAGTTAAAGTATAAGCTGCCTTAGGTTTGGACCAACAATTATCACCGACATGCCGCAAATGTGAATCTGGACGCTTGCACAGTTCAGCCAGATCTAACCTAGCCTTTTCATTGTCTTTAGTTCTATCAGTGTCCATAATAGTATTCATTATGTTATCAAGCACATTCTTCTCTATGTGCATTACATCAAGACAGTGACAAACCAGGTTATCCTTCCAATAAGGTAACTCCCAAAACACACTTTGCTTAGTCCAATTGTGAGTAATATCATACTCTCGTGATTTGATCCACTTTTCATTATCTGATATCTTCCCAAGTCCTTTAACCCTTTGCCAAATCTCCAAACCACTTAATCTGGTAGGAGCCTCTTCACTTTCTATTTTATTCTTCCGAAAATCATTCTTATTGCGCCTATAAGGGTGGTCTATCGGCAAAAACCTCCGATGACAATCAAACCATGATGCCTTGCCTCCATGTGATAGTGTAAAAGACTTGGTATCCTCCATGAAAATAGGACATGACAATCTTCCTTGTGTCATCCACCCAGACAACATCCCATAAGCCGGAAAATCATTGATAGTCCACATCAATGCTGCCTTTAAGACAAAATTCTTCTTTTCTACAATATCATATGTCAAAATACCAGGATTCCACAACTCATTTAATTCGTCAATCAGGGGTCCCAAGAATACATCAATGTTGGCTTTAGGGTTATTAGGACCAGGTATTAAGCAAGTCAAGAACAAATAAGGATCTTTCATACACATCCCAGGAGGTAGATTGTATGGAATAACAATTACGGGCCAACAAGAATAAGGCTTGCTAAATTGGATATTTGGGGTAAACCCATCAGAGCAAAGACCTAACCTAATATTTCTAGGTTCCAAAGCAAAATTAGAGTGGATACGGTCAAAGCTTTTCCATGCCTCCCCATGTGACGGATGGGTCATCACGCCATCATCACGTTGGTTTTTGATGTGCCACGTCATGTCGGAGCTGAACTCATTGACGCATAAAGCCTTCGAAGTCTAGGGATTAATGGTAAGTAGTGCATCCGTCTGACAGGAACTCTCTTGGACTTACAACCACCATCAGAAATAGGCTTGAATCTAGGTGCTTCACAAAACTTGCAACTAGTTAGAACAGCATTGTCTTTTCAATACAACATGCAATTGTTTGAGCAACAATCTATTTTGATTGCCTTCAATCCAAGCTTTTGCACTAACTTCTTAGCCTCATAGTAATCCCTAGGTATGGCACTACCCTCAGGAGCAATTTCCCTAATTAAGGTTGCCCATTGCTTAAATGACTCCTACAATTGGTTTCCCTCGGCCTTAATGCATAGTATTCTAACAGCTATCGATAGTTGAGAGTGCACTCCACCTTCCCACAAAGGCTTTTGAGTTGCCTCAAGAAGATCAAAAAAGTTTTTAGCCTCTACATGAGGATCCTCTGTACCAGCAGAATCGAAAACCATTTCATGATACCTTTTGGAATTGTCTTCCCAGCTAATGTCATACATATCACATTCTTCCACATTTGCACCACTTCCTGAACCACCTTCCCCACAATTATTGAATCCCGTCTGATTAATTCCTATGTCATCAATCTCTCCATGTTCTGTCCAAATCCAATAATTTGGCATAAACCCCTTTTCCCACAAATGCATCTTAATAATGTTCAGCTCTTTATAGTTTGTGCATCTACACTTAACGCATGGGCATCTACACTTTCCTTCCGACTTCACAACATCTAACTTACTAATCGTTTCTATAAACTCCTCAACCTTGTCATAAAACTCAGGTTTAATACCCCCTTTTGTTGGATTCAACCTATCATACATCCACACTCGATGGTGCCAAGACATATCTTACGAATTCGATGTTTTTAGTACCTATAAATCATCCAACACAAGTAACATTTTATCTCTCATACAACACCCTATCAATATTTAACCATATCAATGTTTTCAATGCAATACAAGCAACAACACAACATAAGCAATATTTCTTTTATCATACAATATCCTAGAAATTAATGAAGTTTACAATACAAAAATTGCACTAACCTGAAATCCAAGCAAAAAGTTGAAGAGATTGGACAAAAAATCTCTGAGTGAACACACAAATTAATCTTCTAACAATTAACTACTGTGCAATAAGATAGAGTTAGGGTATTGCTATGGGAACATGAACAGTTCATCAGTTAAATTGTAGCATTTGTAGCATCATCAAGCTCATCTTCCTCATCTTCCCCATATTTTAAATTTATTCCATCTACCTTAAAATATATATCAACGCTAATTAACTAAGAGACAATGTTGTCCAAGCCTCCAAAATACTTTAAAAGAATTTGACATAAAATAATAAAAAAAATAAATTTTAACAATGTTTAAAGAAAGTCCTGAAGTGAGTGCCTCTTTATTGAGTATTGAACATTTTTCATCACGGTGATATGATTTCAAATATTTTAATTTAATTCTTTATTTATCTATGAAAAAAGCTAATGATATCATTTAGTTTGGAATTTTCCAATGAACGAAAGCACTTCGGTTATGCACATTTTTTGGTAGATAGTGCTACTTTTATTAAGTATAAATAAGCAGTTAGCTGAGGCTAAAAACATGTTACAGTAGTGCAGAATTTAAAATATTCCGAGGGGAACAAATAAATGAATTTAATCTCTCACTAATAACTTCAGCTTCCACCAAATTTATTTTAATGTAGCAAACTAAATATTAAGCTTGTGAATAATCTATCAGGATTTACTTTTTACAAGAATACCTCTTTGATTGTGGCTTTCACAGGGACACAAAGAACGGCAGTCTCATTCAACCGTCTATCTTTAAGGATCTAAAAACACAGCACAAGTGAGTAGTCTAAGTTAAATTATAAATAGACATAATACCAAACTCAGGAGATCATGTAATACAAGCATTTTTAGTAGAATTCTGACATAACAGTTCATCATTTAATTAAACAATCTAGCAATAAATTAATTAAGTACTATAGAAGCAGTAAAGCAGAAGTAAAATATAATATCATTACAGAAAATTATAATTAAAAATATCTCAGATTATTATTGAAATTAAAACAAAATTAAAGCAATTACCCACGCACCACGTTTTATTAGTAAACCAAATGCACTTTTCGAACACTATTGTACTTTAGTTTGCACATCGGGTTCACGGGTTGGTAGTTCCTGAACTGTTGCCCATCGCGGGAGGCTGGACCGAGTTATTTTCAAATTGGACTTGGCACACTCAATTTGTCTCTAACCTAAAATGAAAAGAAATAGAATTGAATGATTATTTTTATTTATTTTAAAAAATAATTTTTTAATTTGTTTTAGAAAATTTTCTTTTAAATTATGCCAATAAATTCTATGTTTTGTTTTTCTTGACAGCGTGAGAATGAGACTGGTGACTTTATTAAGTCAATTCAATGTTTGATGAACGAAAATGAAGCTTCTGAAACAGATGCACATGAGTGCATAAAATCCATGGCACTATGCATGTACCAACATGGAGATGGCCATAGCATTCAATATTCTCAAATCAAGAATTGCATATTATCATTACTTATTCAACCCATTCAGGATAATATATATGTATGAAGGACATGCAAAAAAGTAATAATAAATTTCATAGGTGAATAATTATATAACATTATCTAGAATGACATTTTTATTTCATTTCAAAATCTGAGTGTAAATATGTATATACATTTTTGTTAAGAAAAAAAAAGAACAAAGCTACCATCCAGTATCTTAGTAACATGGATGAATCTAAAGCAAGCATAACCAGCATATTGCTGCATTCATTTGAAAAAAATAGAAAAATATTCCTTTAAATAAATTAAATTTTAAAAATAAATAAAATTTGAGGTGCATCCTACCCTGTATATTTTCAGAGAATGATAAAAATCAAATACTTCAGTACCTGGTGATCCAATCCAATGTCCCAACAAAGACATTTTTGTTATCAACAGTTGCTACTGCACCAGAACCAGGTTCTTCAAGGAATGTTCCATCTGCAACCTGCAAATTTGTAGTACGCTAACAGGTGTGTCCTCATGAAACTAACCTTTATGACAATATATTTAACATGAATTACAGATTTCAGCCATTCACAAATTACCACCAAAAGGTTCTATTTTACAAAAGTACATTAGTCAGGGAGTCTTACAGCCAATAAACATTGCCTATTAATAAGTCAATCTCATATAGATGGCATATACTGATAGTAAAAGGGGGCACGAAACAAAGTTAAGTACCCAGTCGTTTCTCCTCTACAAGAGAATAGCAACTCAATAGCAATTAGCCAACTGTTATTAGAGGTAGATTAGCTCATGGACACAACTAGAAAATGGATTAATACAGACAGATTTACAGATGGATTTAGTCTTTATTACAGACGGATTTTTGGTTACCTACGAAATTACCGACAGATTTTGTCCCTCTGTAAAAGCCCCGTTGGAAATTATTTACCGACGGATTTTCCCTCTGTAAATTTTCTATCCATTTCCCAAAGGCGACGAACTTTCCGACGGATTTTTCGTCTGTAATTACAGACGGATTTTCTGACGAATTTTCCATCTGTAATTACAGATAGATTTTCCGATAGATTTTCCGTCTGTAATTTGAACCTTGAAAAATCATTTCACACTGATTATAGACAGAAAATCTGTCTGTAAATCCGTCAGTAAGGTAAAATAATTTTTTTATTTTTTCAATTACAAAATAAATTTGTTTTCATACAAAATAAATATAAATTTAATACAAATTTTTATCTAATTTGTATTCAAATATTTATAATATTTCAAAAAATAAACAAATTCATCGTATTATCAAACTAAAAGAAAAGTACTATAAACAAACAAGTCAATATATTTCAAAATATAAACAAAGTATTGATACATCAATTATAATAACAAGTAACAACCATACATCAACAAAGTGTATTGATACATCAACTATTGTCCTCTAATTAAGTCAAAATATACAATAAAGTTGCTTAATTAGGTTCTAAAATTGGAACTTCATCTGTATAGAAACCATTCATCATTATTGTGTCCATTGATTCAAACAGTGGGGTCATGAATTGATCCTCTGCCTCAGGCTTCTCTGCCTCCTTATATTTTTTCATTTTTCATCTATTTTCCAAGTATCAAATTCTGACAAAAATAAAAAAATAGTGACAACATAATCTATATACAGTGTATTCTTCATCTCAAGTAACAAATTCACAAGTGAAGCTCACCTCAACATCTGGTCTAGTTCCAGTAACTTCCGATTTGGGGCTGCAAATTTAATAGGAGAAAAAGAGAAAGAACCTGGTGGTACTTCTTTAATCTTTGCAGAATCTTGAACTAGAACAGGAGTCTCCTTAATAACTGGTGGTGCTTCTTAATAACTAGAAAGTATACTCCTGTACTCGATGATTTTGAATGAAGAAGTTAATTTAAAGCATAAGCCCCTGTAGGAAACAAAATAAAAATAAAGGTGTATTCTTTTCTTTTAAAAAAGGTCAGAGAGAAATGAGAGATCAGCAGAGAAGCAAATACACGGATGATGGATACATGTAGAAATCAAGTAAGAAAGAAAGATATGAGACAAAAAGAAAGTTGTAGTAGAGACGAAAAGAAAGTTGTAGTAGAAGCAATATATAGTCGTATATATGCTCCAAAATAAAAAGCAACCCACTGATCTTTCTCCTTCTCTTGAAGCAAACAATTAAGAGTATAAGATGCAAACTACTATATTGGCATTCTCTGAGACGGATGCCATGTTGATGCAGGTCTTTTTTCTTTAACAAATTATATATAGGTTGCATCTCATATTATTAAGCTTTAACTGGATGGAGTCACGATATGTTCTGTGAAGTTCTAACATGACATACTACACTTAGCTCTTTTCTTAAACACTTCAGCTTATTAGCCCAACTATATATATTTTCTTTGATGGCAAACATCGGTAATCAATAATTAATCTGTTTGAGGGACTATTAATACCCTTAGCAAGAAGCCTTTTTTATATTAATCTTTATAGACACAGTATATGGACTATTAATACCCTTAGCAAAGGAAGTAGCCAGTGCAAGAAGCCTAAATGTTTAACACAAGAAACAAGATATCATAAATTAGATGAAAAAACCTATAACTCAAATAGGTTGAGTAATATCCACTAGCTAGACATTTCTCAGTTATTTTTCTAACAATTTATTGCTTGTGTTGATCAACTTAGTGCTGTGAGAAGAAATTAAAAAAAAAAAAAGCAGTTTAAATTTTTTGCATAATAATGTTTCATTACCAAGTAATTAAGCATTTTCCCCTCCTCTTTACTTTTATGTCTTTCCCTTAATTTCACTTTTCAACCTTATATGATGTTTAATTTAACAGTCAAAACTTTGTTAAATCAAGTTAAACTAGATTGTACCCTAATTAACCCACTGATTTAATTTTAGATCCTTTATTATCAGGCATGTTATATATACAATCAAAGAAAAGTAACCAAATAATTATATATAAAAAAAGATAAAGGAAAGCAATCAAAGAACAAATTTGAACAAAAAAAAAGAAGCAAATGAAAGATAATAGATAGGTGTTTGCACTCACCTTCCTCTGCCTAGCCTGTGCTAAAGCACCTTCTAGCTGTTTCTCAAGATTCTGCAGCTCCTTTATGCTCAATGGTCCAAGATCTTCCCCAAGCAAGTGCCTGTGTTTTACATTGCCAACTAAATTTTGTAATATAATTTATATATTATGATTTTTGCTAATAAATTCAATTATTACTACTATATGAAATCAATTTAACAATTTTTGAATATAAAAATATCTTCGTGGAAGCAATCATTTAATATTATAACATACATATCCATATTATTAATTTATTATTGAAAGGTATGTAATTAACTTTAAGTGTTTATTGTAATTATCATTATTATTAGAAGGGAAATAAGTGAATAATACCTCTGAGTCCTTTGTAGAGACTCATACTTTGCCTTTAGCTTTGATACCTCCTGGTACCAGCTCTGATTATTGCAACACATATTAAAAAATTATTCAATGAAAATTACTAAGATCTAATTAGTATCTATATATGATATGCATCCCATTGTTAGTTGAATGGCTTAGAATTTAAACTTCATTAATCTTTATTGTCAAAGATAGCAATCTTCTTGCATTGTTTAAAAATTGCTACACTTTTTAGATATACATAAGTAATGATAGTTGGCTAATAACTCTGCAGTTCAGAAAATAGAAAAGACTAACATGCAAGTACAAAACAGAAAACTTCAATCACAAAATCAGATTAATTATATTTCATAACTTCATGGTAATAAATACAGTAAAGTACAATCAATAATTCTTTATGTACATCACTTTAGTGCTAGGTCTGGATAAGTGATCAGAGCTGGTTTCTCAGGATCCCCATACACTATAACAGACACAGAACCACAACCAGTTCGAATGTGATGCTCCTGAAATGATCAATATGATTTGTAACCAAAATACAGGCAAAAAGAAGAAAGAGGCAACAGAACCAAAGTTAGAAAACTGAGGAATGAACAAAAGAACCACCTCCTAAGCAAAGGATATCCTTGATTCATGCGCTGAAATGAGCTTTCACATGGAGAAAAATAAAGTAAACTACTGAATTGAGATTTCAAATCAGGTCCACAAATTCACTTACACATGCATGGGCACACACAGAAGTATCTACCTTTCAATATGAAGTTGACCAAAATTACTACTAAGATACATATATGAGAAATCAACATTTTTTGTCATTAAGTATATGAATATGAATAGCACATAGGAAGATCATACTGTACTCTATGAATGACACACTATAGACTACCATAACAATATAGACATCCAAATTCCAAGAATGTTGTAGAAATACAAATTCAGAGTATCGAATACAACATAGTACAATACATGACAAGTATACAAAAAATCAGTCACACAAGTTCAAAATTTTTTGCCAATAGTATTTGATGCATATCCACATAGAATAAAAAAAATGAAGTATTTGTGCATCATAATCTTACCCTTATGAGACGATCTCGAACACTCTCAGCAGTGGCATAGTAAGCTTGCTCTAGCTCAAACTTGAGACAGGAAAAATGAGGACTGAACTGAGCATGGTAACTGATATTGGAAGCAATCTCTTCAGCTTTTTCAGCTAATGGATGTGCCACTGCAGCAACCTTTGCTGCAGAAACAATATCAGAAACACCATCTTTGCCTAGACAGCAGGATAAAATAAAAAGACAGCAGAAAGAGTCACTTTAAGTAGGAAATCTTTGCCTAGACATAGAAAATCACTCAGTTCTCCTAATTAGCAGAGTAGTTGGCTAGAATGAAATAAATTACCTGTCACTAAAGAGGAAGCAATTTAGACTCATCACCTAGGGTATTTAAACGTTGTGCACTGCAGAATATTGATATGATATCAGAGTAGTTGGCTAGAATGATTGCTCTGAAGGGTTGCAGAAGAGAAGCCTTGTTCGTCATAGTCGGATTCTGTGTCCATTTTACCATCCAAAAATAGGCAGACCACAGCGCAATCGTCCATCTTTGAAGTCGGATACTTAAGTTTCCACTCCCGGGCTGCAGCATCTACCAGAATCCTTGCAGCTGATGACCGTGTTGGTGCCGAAGATACTATCTCAACCACCTTTTCATTGCTTAAAACATCCCAGACCTGGAAAGAATCATAATCAGTTACATTCGGAGGAGACATGGAAAGATTCCACTGCTAAGTGCTAACAAACTATTGAGTGGTTACCTCATCAAGGCATAAGGATGAATTCTGATGCGAAAATCATACATGGAACAAAGAGATAGTATGAATTTTGATGCAAATAACAAACTTGGCAAATCGGGCTTCAAATCAATGGTCAACTGAATTGCCACCATGGAGTCATTGCTGTCCTTGGATCCCATCACTGCTCGAGAATCCCCGATATATCCTATGAACAAATTTGAGCCCTGGTAAGAGAAGAAACTGAGAAAACCATAATGAAATTAGAAACCAGTTCAAGTTTAAACAAAAGAATTATTATTCTACATTTGCTAGGGGAAAAAATTCATGAGGAAGACAGGATAAATATGATCCCCATTTTGAAAATGCAAATAAATATTATTTCAAGCATTCAACCAACAAGCTTAAGGGTCTTCCTAATAAGAGCAAGCCATTTCCTTGCAGGGCCATTGTCTTATGTTCCCAAAATGTTACCAGCAATAAGAGGTACAATTTCTTGAAACTTGAGGCCAAAAAGAAAATGCAAAAAATTTCTCAGCAAGAAATGTTGCAGAACAAAAGATGACTTGCACACTATACAATCGGCATTAGTAATTTACCCAAGAACATAGATATCAGCGGGTGGAGAGGTGTGAAGCCAATCTTCAAGGTTCAAATAACTTGGAGGTGACTTCCTTGCTACATTCCAAGTGGCAACAAAGATTCTGCATGCAGAAGGAATAAAGAACTCAATAAAATAGAAGATCCTTAGTTGTTGTTGTTAGAAGAAGATAGTTTAGTACAACACAGAGCTACATGAACCATACCTATAATTATAAAACCTTTTCCAACTATTTTATTTAAAACCAAGGAAAGAGAAAGTAATGTGATTGACGACAAAATTTAAAATACCTTAAAAGATATTTAGCACAACTTATTCCAGTATTCTTTGAAATTAGATAATCAAGAAGCACTTGGTGATCATAATGTATCTGCAGATCAACAAGTTAAAGACAACATAATCAATAGATAAGATCTTTTACTTCTTTTTAACTAAATAATAAAATGGATAGAATTGGGGAACCTATCTGCGTGCTATGGCTACATTAACACTTGCCTCTGAAAGAAACAGGTGGAAAAGGTGTAGGTGGAAAAGTATATATAGCTGTGAAGACTTTACCTGAATCAGTGAACAATATATTCTTCTTTTATTAATTTAAAAAAATTCTGCAGTAGAAAGTAGAAAAAATACTTTAAAGCCTTCAAGGTCTTTACCTAAATCAGTGAACAATATATTCCTCTTTCAAAGCCTTCAAGGTCTTTACCTGAATCAGTAGAAAGTAGAAACCTACCTGCTACTAGGTACCAACCCTAGCAAGAAAGGAAAGTGAAAACAGAAAACCTAATCTAATCCTATTTCTCAGCTATTCAGAATCAAAACCTAATCTAATCCTATTTTAACAACCTAAAAATCTAATAATCAGAAAACAAATCTAACTAAAGTAATTAGTAAAATCAAACTAACTAAACAAAATTAATTGAACTCAACAGAAATTAAAAGAATTTTAAAACCAAAACCTGGTCTCTACGGTTCGAACAGGGGGAAAGAGAGAGGTGGAACCGCGACTGACGGAGGAACCGATTTTGGTCGCCACGGAGCTAGGGCTTGCGCAAAGGTAGCCGCGACATTGATTGGAGGAGATGATGGCTGTAGCGCTGAGAAGATATGCGAGCTTGAGGGGCGGTGGTGGTGGAGCTTGAGGTTGCTTTGTTCTGCGAACGAGAAAGAACGAGAGAGAGAGGGGCTGTGTTCTACTGGTTCAGTGTTTAAAAAAGAGGAGAAGAAGGAGAAGGTAGCTGCGGCGGTTAGGGTGGCCGGCGGTGGTGCTGTAGGTGAGGGAAGGAGAAGAAGAAGCTTGTCAACGGAGGGGGGAATGCTAGGTTTAGCTCCTTTGATTTGGTGCTGCGAATGAACGAGCTCGGGCACAAAGGATCATAAACGCGAATATCAAACATTTTCGACGAAAAAATTTTAAATTACTGATGGATTTTCCGTCTGTAATAATTTAATAAAATGCAGCAATTTTTTGTATTTAATTATAGACGGATTTTCTGTCTGTAACCATTTCTCACGAAAAATATTAATTTTTTCGACAGAATTATCGACGGATTTTCTTTTCCGTCTGTAATTTATACTAATTTATTTTTTTTGTTTTTCGACAAAAAATCCCTCTGAAATTTCGTCTGTATTTCCGTGGGATAAATTCATTGAAAATATCCGTCTGTAATAACCAGTTTTCTAGTAGTGGGAAAGCCAAAAATCCACCAGTATTATAAACTATGATATCATTCTCTTTCTGACACATACACACTCAGATGTATAGATAAACTAGGTAATATAGTAAAGAGTAGGGTCGGCAAATATAACAATGATATTATCTTTTTATTTTAATTTTCAAATAATTTTGTTTATTTATTTCCATTATTTATGTAAAATACATTTTATTAATATGATAAACTAATCAATAATTTAAATAAATAAATAAAAGATACTATAACAATTAAAGCTAATGATATGATATTTAATACTACACCAAAATGATGTATTAGAATATATTCAATTTATCAGCTCATGTAAACAAAAGTGTCATGTGATTTGTATGAGCAAGAAGAGACCAAAGAACAGTGGGTGATATGATGAGAGAAAAGAAGTAAAGTTCGTCACAGAATAAAGCAATGAGAACACTTGATGTCAGGATGGGGAAGTTGAATAGAGAAAGAAGAACCTTAGCGTTAGTACAATTAACTTTCTGAGTAGCATCCACAATAGCTTTCCCAACTGGATGTACTGAATTTGATTCTACTGCAGCTGCTAACCTCAAAACTTCGACATCAGACCATGTATTCTCTTCTGCTTGGCTGAATTAAAAAATGAACTTTATACCACATTGAGTTGGATAACATTATCTAGAATAAATTTCTTCTTTTTCTATTAGATCTGCTATTATGCTCCCCTCTGCTTCCACAACCTCATTAACACACCCTTTTTTCCTTTCAACATTATTATTATTATTATTATTATTATTATTATTATTATTATTATTATTATTCAACCCACCAACCACCCCCAATTTCAAACAAACACTTCTTTCTCTTCTTCCCAGCCTTCACTTTCACTATATATATATATATATATAAAGAAATTGTTGATTTATTTTGTTATTTAAAATGAAAAGGTAAGGCTGAGTAGTAGTACAGAGTGAAGAAAAATAAAAAAGAATAATTAGAAAATGATGTGAGCAAGGAAGGGTATACATACGTAGTACCAAAACACCATTCTGAGGATTTTCATCAAATAGCTTACTTGCATCATTCGAAATGCTTTGATTAGATAAAAAGTTCATCACAGCAAACAAATAAATCACAAAATCAAAAGCAAACCCTAGCTTAATCCTAAATCGGAAATGAAATCAAGCAGCAATTAAACTAACTAGAAGAAAATATAGTAGAAAATTCAAAAACTCACCATCGATGTTGGGTTTGAAGAAAAGAAAATGTCACTGAAGGAGGATTAAAATTTATACTCATAAAAGTAGAGTTAGGTTTACCGAGAGTGATGATTGATAACGACAAGAGTGATGGAAGTCCCAAAGGTGTTGATGATGGAAGAATGCGGTGGATGATTGTGGTTATGGAACAGCGGTGATGGAAGAATGCGGCGCTGAGGAGCAAGATTTGGAGTGTGAATGGAGTATGAAGCTGATTGTGAAACTCGTTTGGAGTGTAATTGTGGAGCTCGAGGGTATAGAAGTAGAGTTTAGGTTTAAGGCAATATTACCGACGAATTTTTTTAAATTCCGTCTGTAATAATTTAACAAAACACACCGTTTTGTCCATTTAATTACAGACAGAAAAATCCGTCTGTAACCATTTCCCACGAAAAAAATTAATTTTTCCGACAGACTTATCGACGAATTTTTGTTTCCATCTGTAATTTATACTAATTCATTTTTTTTATTTTCCGACAAAAAATCCCTCTGAAATTTTGTCTGTATTTCCGTGGGATAAATCCGTCGGAAATATCTGTCTGTAATAACTAGTTTTCTAGTAGTGAATGATGTTAACGACCTTCAAAGTCTCTTACGTGTTAGAATAAGAGGACATCCCAAAAATAGATTGGGATCGAATATGGAAAAAATGATCGCAAATGCATCAAAGAAAAAGTAAAAAGGTAGCTCTAAGTGAGGTAACATTGATTTTCTTTTGATTAGGCAAAAATGTGTTTGTGCATGTTAGTACATTCGCTAATATATGATTTACTTTTTTTTAACCTTTTAAATGGTGGATCGATGATTTAGTCAAACTCTAGCCATTATCATGAATAGGATATGAATTATCCTAAAGAGAATATGATGCACTATGATAGAAGTTTCGCTGTTTAGTAAAATAAATTTCGCTTCATTTATGTTTTACTTATATAATATTTTTTCTTTTGATAAAAATGAGGGTTAAGTTTTTATTTGTGTTATGTTTTATTGAATAGTTACTTTTTAGTTTTTTTAATTAGTTTCTGCAATTGTATTGTGGTAAATAATTTAGATGTTTATTAGAATAGATTTCGGTTCATTTGTGTCTAATTCATTTGTATTTTTGCCGTTGCTGATGATGTTTGATAAATACATTCAATCTATTCAGTGTGAACATAGATTCATTCAAATTAATATGATCTCCATATATCCTAGACATTTTTAACAAATAAATCAAAAAAAATTTAAAATTTTTTTTTCAAATATATATATATATATATATATATATTAACATTTACAAAGAGTCAAAGAAGTGTTTGCCTCTTACAATTCTTTACAAAATAGTGTTCAAGAATATCAATAGAAATTCATTACAATTTATAAGATTGAACCTATTTACTTTTATGTCCCCGATGATAATCTACAGAAAAGACTTGAGAGGTTAGCGGATGACTTTGAGATTCTTATGCCTTCAGATCTCTCAATTACTGTCTTTCAATTTATTTATCTTGTCCAAGAGAATAATTGGACCATATTCATGCTTGAAAGCATCAATTTATTCCTACAATTAAAAGAAATTTATTAATATGTATTAATTTAAAAGTACAGGATCAACTATGTTTAAAAATTTGGTCAATACTTAACAACAGTATCAAGTGAACTTCAGTTAATTCACAAATAAACCGAAATTAGCTCAGATTTGAAAAAACAGTCAAAAATACTCAATCATCAATAAAAATACATTGAATTTATTTCTGGATCCAAATGAACTTCAAATAAATTAAGAAATGAATCGAAATTATTTAATGATAGTACCAGAAAAAATCAGAACCAATAAAGATGTTAGCAAAATATTGCAGTGAAAAAGAAAAACTTTATATCCTATCATTCATTAAAAAAGAGAACAAAAATAGTTACAAAGTACTAAACATATCCCTTGACAAAATACGATTAGAGTAATGATTAATGAGTGATAAAAAAAGCACAACCAACACATGTATCGGAAGGGAAATTGTATCTTATTATAAATTATTCAAGTGTATACAACTAACAAATATCAGAGCTATAACTAAATAAACAAGCATACATGAACAAGTTCAGTAAATTCAAGCGAAACAAAATCAAATGAACCTCAATTAAACTAAGAAATGAATTGAAATTACTTAATGAACCAAAATTATTTAATGAAGAGAAACTAAATGAACCTCAATTAAAATGCATCACAACTACTAAAGTCTCATTCGATGCCCTAGTTATAGAGAAAAATAAGAAAAAATTGAATCAAATAAACTCGATCTACTAAATGAACAAACTCGATCCACTAAACCCTAAACCGAACTAGTAGAAATGCAAGAAATGCGAAGGAGAAAATTGAACATAATGACCAAGTAGTTTTATCAGGACCTTGAGGAATTTTTGTTGTTCTATTTCTGTATTTTTTATTGATGATCTCAAATGCAGCACCAGATTTTCCTGTAGTTTTTCGCAAAGAATTTGAAAGATTTTTGAGAGATTTTGAGGGAGATTTCAAATGTCTTTGTTGCAATTTTGAATAGGAGATATGAACGGTTTTTCATATTAGAGCGCGAAACGAGAGGTAACGTTTGTTTCGAGTTTCGGGTGTGTGTTACATGCTCTTTTAATGAGAGTGATTTTTGTTAATGTTAGGCCTACTAAGTTGGACTTGGATGACAATAAGACTTGGATGTATAGCAGATCTATTTGAGTTAATACTTTGCAACCAAACATATTTTCAAATGTAATATGTAAAAGATATTTAGGACCGACTATGCGGTAGAATCCATTGTCATCTCCGACATTGCCATCAACAACCAAACGGATCTACACCACACCATTCCTTATAACTCAGAAATGACTTATTCTTGATTCCATCAACACTTGTCTCTAATCTCTGGAAGATTCTGCTGTTTCTTTCTAACCAAATGTTCCAGATAACCGCACAGAATCCTATCAGCCACCTCTTTCTCTTAGAATTACGACCAGGCACTTCAATCCAACTCTCAAACAGTTCTTTGACAGTCTCCGGAATAGCTCAAGCTCTGTCTGTACCCGTCAACCAAGCACACCACACCTGCCAAGTAAATTCACAACCAAAAAACAAATGGTGCACAAATTCTATTTCTTTTTTACACAAAACACAAATGTTATTGCTATGATGTATGATTCCTAGCTTACTCAGCTTCTCTTTAGTGTTGATCCTGCCTATTAGGACAAACCACGCAGAGAGCTCTACTCTTGGAGGAACCAATCCTCTCTAAATGGCACTAGTAAAGCTGTAGCTTGTGATGTCTTCTGGGAGAATCTCGTTCTGTAGCACCTGCACAAAAGATTTTGTAGAATAGATACATGTTTTATCAAATTTTCATACAATTGTATCATCTCTACTAGGCGACATTCTTACTAGTCACAACCGGTCATAAAGTTGATTGAGCAACTCAAGTTCCCATTGGAATAACTCTCTCCTCCACTGAAAGTTCCACACCCATTCTATCCCATCCCAAAACCCACAATCCCCTACGATATATCCTTGTTAATTTGAAACAGAGAAGAGTCTCGGAAAACTATCTTTCAACAGACCACTTTGTAGCCAATCATCCTCCCAGAAATGAATACGTATGCTATTTTCCACCTCCATAGCCAATCCACTGATCATCATATCTCTCGCATGTGACTCTTTAATATTAAGCTGACAAATATCTTTCCACGGGCCACCCCTTAACAGTAATTCCTGTTTTGACATCATTACAGAAGGGTTCAAAAGATTACAAGAACATACAACCTTCTTCCACAGCGGACAATCTTCATTCGAAAAACGCCACCACCACTTGAACAGAAGCGCCGTATTCCTTAACGCATCCCCCACCCCTAAACCGCTTAACTTTTTTGGGGCTTGCACCATCTCCCATTTCACAAGTGGTATACTGTTATTTCCATCTTCTTTACTCCACAAAAACCTTCTCTGTAGCCCGATTATCTTTTCTGCCACCGCTTTTGGTATTTTGTACAAGTTTAAGTAGTAAACCGGCAGACTATTTAGGACCGATTTTATGAGAACCAGCTTGCCAGCTTTGTTGAGGGACTTGGCTTTCCACAAACTAGGCTTATCTTCCACCTTGTCTATGATCGGTTTCCAGGTCTTCACGAGCCGGGGGTTCGCGCCTAAAGAGATTCCTAAATACCTGATAGGTAAAGTAGCTTCGGCGCATCCCAACAAACCATACATATTCGTCACCCATTCTTGCTTGCAGTTAACCAAAATCAGATTTGACTTGTCAAAGTTAATACTCAGGCCAGACATCCACTCGAAACAACGTAAAAGCCTCTTATAGTTCAATATTATTTCCGTATCTTGTGGGCAAAATAAAATTGTGTCGTCTGCAAATTGGAGATGCGACAATTCTATGTTGTCCCTACCCACCAACAGTGGAGAGATGCGGCCATTCCTGACTGCCTCGCCCACCATCCTATGCAAGACGTCGACAACTAGAACGAACAGAAAAGGAGACAGCGGATCTCCTTGTCTCAGACCTCTCTCCATCCTGAACGGCTTGGATGGTGATCCATTAATCAACACTGACATAGACGCTGTGGTCACACATTCCTTCACCCATGCCCTCCATCTAAGACCAAAACCCATCTTTTGGAGTACCATATCCACAAAGCTCCATCTCACTCTGTCGTAGGCTTTCTGAAAATCTAGTTTGATAATTGCTGCCTGCTTTTTACGCAACTTCAACCATTGGACCGTCTCACAAGCAATGAGTACACCATCGTGTATTTTGTGACCCTTTATAAACGCAGAATGAGTCTCTCCCACTAAACCTGGTATTATTTACCGCATTCTTCTCACCAAGACTTTGGATATCACCTTATAGACACAGCCAACCATACTAATTGGCCTTAAGTCTTTAATTTCCTTAGCTTCCACAAATTTTGGAGCTAGCGCCACCCATGTTACGTTAGCATCTGTTTGTAGCTTCGCACTTTGGAAAAAACCCAAAACAGCTGCAGTAAACTCTTGGCTAATCTCACCCCAACATTTCTTTATGAAATTCATATTGTAGCCATCAATACCTGGCGCTTTACTGGAACCACAATCCCATACTGCCTCACGTACTTCCTCAGGCGATGGCATTACCTCTAACTCCCCTGCCTCCTCCTCATTAATCTGCCTTACCAACCCATCACGGATTCCAACCCTCGGATAATACTCCTGTCGATATAGTTTTTTATAAAATCCTATAATTGCAATTTTTATTCTGGCCTGGTTCCTCACCACTCTGCCATTAATTACCAGGGAGTCGATTCTGTTGTTCCTTCTTCTATCCAATGCTAGGTTATGGAAGTATCTAGTGTTCTTGTCCATATCTCTAGCATGTTGAGATCGAGACATCTGCTTCCAATGAATCTCGTTTCTGGCATACCACTTCGCACAACAAGTCACAAGAGCCTTCCGTCTAGCCTCCAATGTTCCATCATGACTACCAACACTAACCATGTCATCAATCTTCATAATTTCTTCCTCGAACTTATTTATCATGTTGTCAATGTCCCCAAAATTGTCCTTGTGCCATCTCCTCAGTGGAACCGCTAAGGCCTTCAGCTTACCAGTAAACTGTTCATCACCTAATTTTCTCCACTCATCCTTCACCATCCTTAGAAATCCTTCATGTGTAAACCAGGAGTCTAAGCTTCGGAACGGTCTTGGATCCGCACTAAACCTCGCATCTTCTAGAATCAACGGGCAATGATCTGATAGCATTCTAGGTCCTCTTCTCAAACGAGTATCTGGGAACTCCTCAAGCCACTCCACACTGACAAGAACCCTATCTATGCGGCTACAGGAACGACCTCGAAACCATTTGAATTTTCGATCAGTAAGCGGTAAATCCACTAGCTGTAAATCCTGTACCCATTCCTTAAAGTCTTCTGCAGATGCCGGTATACTAGCTGTGCCTTTTCTTTCCTCCAACTTTAGTATCTCGTTGAAATCTCCTATGAAACAAAATGGAACCTGACATAGACCCGCAATATAGCTCAACTCCTCCCACATCATCTGTTTCTCACTCCGGACATGTGCGCCATACACTAAACAGAATGCACAGTTAACGTTATTTTTTTTCAGCACTCCTTGCACACAAAGCCAACCATCTCCTTTATAGCAGTTTAACCGTTTAAATAGCACATCATCCCACATTAATAATAAACCGCCAGAGGCTCCTACTGATTCCACATATTCCCAGCCTACCGTGTCACATCCCCATACTCGAGCAACATCAAATTTGGTCACTACCTCCCTCTTAGTTTCAATTAATCCTAGCATATTCAACTTAAACTTCTTTTTCAACTCTTTTACCATACTCAACTTTCCATCCCCTCCTAAACCTCTAATATTCCAACAACTATAAATCTTTTAAATGAAATTTTACACACCTTTTTATGTTGCTTGGGCCTACTCCTCCTTGCTTTCTCCTTTTGTTTTGCCATCTTTATTTTTGCCGCCATAGCTTCATTATGACTTTGTAAAATCGCCATGATATCTTCTTCTTCTTCATAGAAAACTGCACCAGATACCACAGTTGCCTCTAAGTTGGCCCCCAAGACGCGTCGCAGAATCAGGATGCAGGAGGCTTTCCTGCAATGCGGCGTGAGTAAGGATTGGGGAGCGCTGAAGTGAGCAGCCCAATTCGCAAAGCCCAGCAGAGTTCATGGAGGGATCCGCCCGGCTCGAACCGACTCCCCTGACCAGCCCCTGACCCGATCCATGTCCCTAACTGGTCTCCTGTGGCATTATTGCCCAGCCCATCCGCTTCTCTTTTACTAGCTCATTTTCCCTATGACCCAATAGAAGACAGGACTTGGTACCTTGTGCGTGGGCCTCAGAATTATTAGAGCCCAAACCCACACCTTTCCAGCCTTGTACACTTACCTCTACTCTTTTGGTCCCACTTCCCTCATCAATACATATATCCATTTTTGTTCTTTCCAAATCAACCTTCCCATAATTATCAAATCCCACGCAATCAGCCTCACCATTAATTCTATTAATTCTGAAGGAACCCGTTATCATTTGTATTTGATGCTGTTTTGAATTTCCTTGATTGCACTCGTTCAAAAACATATATGATGTTACCATTCTACCCTTGTCCTCATCTCCCTCATTTTTCCGTTCCATGATGATCTTAGTCATTTTACATTTCGATGCTAGTTCCGACTGTGATTAGTGGCGCGAAATATGATTTTGTTGGCGCCAAAGTTACTGGTGAATGTATCGTTGGCTAAAGCTGACGGCAAATAGATTTAATGAAACACTGCGTTGCACCAATTTACTGTTGGAGTAATCCGACGGTAAATCCGATAGTAACGTGTTATAAGATTCAAACGCGAACCCTTCCTCCCTCATTTGTCCGAGTTCACTCTCTCTGCTCTCTCTCTCTCTCTCTCTCTCTCTCTCTCTCTCTCTCTTCCCTCTGGCTCTCTCTCTCCTCTTGTGCTCTACCGTCGGAGGAGGTGTTGCTGGCGTCGCCATCACCTCCAAAGCCTCTGGTGCCACCACTGCTGGATGTTGTCGCCCCTAGAGCTGTTGGTCACGGCTAGGGAGGTTTGGAACACTACCGTAATTCGTGGTAGCCACTGTCGTCGATGTCGCCATCACTACTGGTATCACCACTGTTCCAGCATCTTGCTGCCACGATCAAAGGTAAGTTTGGTATAGTTTTTTAATTTTATTAAGTTTTTTAGAGTTTAAGATTTTTTGGTAAATAGTTTACGAAATTATTGATTAAATTAGTACAATGAAGTTTTGATTAGGATTTAGTATATATTTTTTTGCCGTTTTTCATATTTTTTGTGACTTTAGAATTTTGTTAGGTATTTTACCAAATTGTTGACTAAATTATGGTAATAGAGTTTGTGGTTAGAGTTTGGTTTGTGGTTTTTAGTTTTCTCAGATTTTGTTGTGAGTAGAGTTTTATTATGTACTTTATTATCAAATTATTGATTAAAATAGGGTAATACAGTTTATGATTAGGATTTCTTATGTTAATTTAACGTAAATAGAAATTATAATTAAGTTAATGTAGGTTAGGTAGGGTGAGATTAACAGTGTTCGACTTTGTGTAGTTTGTTGAATTAAATTAGTTTCACGTGAGTTTAATAAGTTTTCTTTTTCATTAGAACAGTGCTATTTCTCTGAGAATAATTAGATTTTGCTTCTTCCGTATTCTATGTATCGTGTTTCAGGTAGGTTTTCTATCTCTAACTATAATCAATTGTTTAAGTTTTATGTTCGACTTACTTTTCCTAGGATAGAGTTTTAGGACGGAAGTGGGAGAAGGTCGCATAGAGACACCTTCTTGAAACCCTTGTTTGCTAGAAATTGTGGAGTTATAAGGGGTTGCGCATTAGAACAGTTATGATTTGATATGTTATTGAATTTGTGTTTGTTCTAATACATGCTTGTAGTTGTTTCTTTTGTGAAAATTGTTATATTTATTTGATGGATGTCTCTAAGTTAAAGGGAACTTCTGCCAAAATTTCGTGCGATTTGTTTTAAAACTTGTTTGGTTTGCAAAAGATTCTAATAATTTTGGTATTACTTTAATAATTTTGTCTTGTTCGTTGAATTCTAGGGTGTGTGATTCAAAATAATTCCAAGTCATTGTTTGTGGATGTATGATAGAGACAACGGTATATGGGGAGATTAAAACCTGAATTCTTTGAGGGAGTTGACGCGTTACTTGGGCATGTGTTCAGCATGGAACCGTATAGGTTTAAAGGGGTATTTAGGTGTCTGTGTGAAAAGTGTCGGCTGACTAAGTGGTTAGGACCTGCGGATATAACACTTCACCTTTACCGTAACAAGTTCAAAGATGGGTGTTAAATGTGGACGGAGCATGGAGAAGTCGACAAACAGGGAATTAACAGGTCTAGCTTGAATTTCAATAGGCCTGATTGTCGATCAATGAGGGTTCGGGTCGAAAGAGAACTAAACATCGAAGACATAACTTGGGAGGGTAACCAACAAAGATACAACGAGATGGTGTTTGATGCAAGAGGTGTTACGGAGCAAGAAAAAGCTGAACAAGATCCTAACCCAGAGGCAAAGATATTTTATCATCTATTAGAATTTGTTGCGAGACCATTGTTTGAGGGAAGTATTCATTCAGAGTTGTCTGCATGTGTTAGAATGATGACTATTAAGTCGGAGTCAAATTATGTGAAGAGCTTTTTGATAAATGGGCCACTTTTTGCAATGAACTGGTACCTGTTGGAACCTCTGACATCGCACTACGAAGCAAAGAAGTTAGTTTCGAAATTGGGTCTAAAGTCATTGAAAATTGATTGTTGTTTGAATGGGTGCATGTTGTATTACAAGGAGATGCAGACCTAACTGAATATAGATTCTGTAAATCATCGAAGTTCCAAGTCGAGAGAGAACATATTAGTAAATGCTGGTTAAAGAGAGTTCCAATGAAACGAATGCACTACTTGCGTTGATCCCTAGGTTGAAACGATTATATGCATCGACGAGTTCGGTCCCTCACATGACCTCGCATAGTAACAACAAGAGAGATGATGGAACTATGACGCATCCGTCACACGACGAAGCCTGGAAGCATTTTGATCGGGTACATCCTACATTTTCCAGCGAGCTTAGAAATGTTAGATTAGCTTTGTGTTCTGACAGGTTCGCACCAAACTCTAATTTCGGTAACTCGTACTCGTGTTGGCCTGTAGTCGTGACACCTTATAACCTGAATCATGAAATATGCATGAAAGATCTATACATGTTCCTAACTTGCATCATACCTCGTCCTAACAATCCAAAGGCCAAAATAGATGTCTTCTTGCAGTCCTTGGTGGATGAGTTAAAGGAGTTGTGGATTGATGGTGTAGAAACGTATGATATTTCGACGAAGACAAAATTTTAACTACGGGCTGCCTTGATGTGGACCACTAATGACTTTCTTGCATACGGCATGTTGTCAGGTTGGTCTACTTAGGGCAGAATGGCATGCCCCATTTATATGGAGGATATGAAGGCATTTTGGTTGCTAAAGGGCGGTAAGATTTTGTGATTTAATTGCCATCGAAGTTTTTTCGACTATAATCATCTTTTTTGGTGCAACTGGTACTCGTTCAAAAAGAATACAATTGAACACAAAGAGGCACCCAGAAATTTGAGTACTAAGCAAGTTTGGCATCGTGTCAGTAGAATTCCAAAGAACGTCGAAAACTGGGCAGCTTTGAGACCTCTGAAATATGGCAAGAAGCATAATTGGACTAAACAGAGTATATTCTTAGAGTTGCCTTATTGGAGAGACAACTTGATTTGACATTGTCTTGATTTGATACACATTAAGAAAAACATGTTCGATAATATCTTGCACACAGTAATGGATGATGTGCAAACAAAGAATAACGATAACGCACAGTTAGACTTGATGGACATTTGCAGGCGGCCAGATCTGAACTTAAGGAGACTTGATAATGTGCGATGGGCTAAACCAAAGGTGGTGTTCGCTCTAGCAAAGGAACAGAGGCAAAATGTTTATAGGTGGGTTAGGGGATTGAGGTTTCCTGATGGTTACGCCTCTAACTTGAGCAGGTGTGCAAACGTGTCACAAGGTAGGCTTGCTAGGTTGAAGAGCCATGATTGTAATGTTTTCATGGAGTCTTTGCTTCCAGTCACGTTTAGAAAACTTCCAACCAACATCTGAAAATTCCTTACAGAAATAAGTGAGTTCTTTAGGGAGTTATGTGCTACCAAACTTAGCCTTAATGATCTCACAGTCATGGACAGGAAACTGATAAGGAAGAAAACTGACAACACCGTAATTTGGATTCGTAGGGATTCAGGCAGGGTCACTCTGATTAGTTTAGTGTGTTGCACAACATAATTAAGTTAGAGTATTTCTGTCGCACTATGTACAAGGTGTGCGTGTTTAAATGTGAATGACATGATCCAAGGTCGTGACAAGGAACATGAAAGCACAAGGACTACGATATTACTGAAGTTAATATAATCAGGAAATATAGGCACTACGATCCTTTTATTCTACCTCAAAATGCACGACAGGTGTATTTTTTGCCTTATCCGGGTTCATGCAAGTCTAGTTGGGTGGTTATGGTTAACACTAAGGCAAGAGGCCGCATCGAGTCTTATGATAGGACAGAGGGTCAGGAAGTTTACTAGATTGATGACCTAACCCCTTTGAAAATGGTAGTTGATACTAGTGAACCAATTACCTTTAGCTCTACTATTTTGGATGATGATATCATTGACCTTGGATTACAGGGCGACGCACTACCACAACAGGACAATGATCTTGAAGAAGATGGGGTCGACGTGGACGAAGAGGAGGAAGACGAATTCAATGATCAGGAAACAACCTCAAAAGAAGAGGATGATGAACCAAAGAAAAAAGATGATGAATCTAGATAGGGTTACTTTAAATATAGTTTTATGATATGTATAATTCTTTACCAAACATTGACAAGAAGATATTGTAATTAACATTGTTTTAGATATATCAATTACCATATATCATTCCATACTTTTACGTTGTTTGTTTGATATTTCACTTCAAGTTTAAAGCATTATATTAATTATGTTTGTCATCAGGTCAAGCTTTAAATGGACAGAAAACAATTGTGTCTTAAAAAAAAATTATTTCTGTCGGCATTACTGTCAGAATTTACCGACAGTAACAGCCAATAGATTTTTTTTTAAAAATCTCCAAAAAAATGTTTCGTCAGATAAATCCGACAGTAAAATGGTGTGAATGTGCACAACAACATGGTGCCAACGTTACCCTCGGATTAATCCGACGGTAACTATCTATATATTTTTTCATCCTACCCCTATATTCCACATCTAATTCCGACGAAAATTAGCGTCGGACTAGAAAAATCCAACTGTAAGCATTTTCTGGCAAATTTTATACAGTCAAATTTATCTAGAAAATTTGCCGGTAAATCCGACGATATCCGACGAATTTCTTGTAGTTAGGATAGGTTTGCACCCTAGTATAAGTTTAGTGATAAGTAAATGGTCAAATTCGTTCTTGAAAGATTATCCGTTCTCCAAATTGATATCCAAAATTTTTTTTGATCAAATTTGTTATTCAAAAATTTTAGGTTAGTCACATTAGTCTTCCTGTCACTTTCGTTACTGATAGTGTAAGAGTTTAATGATATGACATGTGACGTGACAACACAGTACACACCTCATAGTTCTAATTGGCTGCTAACATGATGATAAGTTTATAAAATTAAATTAAATTAATTCTAAATTAAGAAATTCCAATGCCTCAAGAGCCTCTCAATTTGGGATTAGTTTGGTATAATTTTATAAATTTACTATGTTAGCAGCCAATTAAGACAATTAAATATGTAATATAGTCAGTATATTATCAATTAATGTGTCACATCAGTAAATTTTAACATTGTCAACAATAAAAATGACAAAAAAAAAAACTAATGAAATTAACTTAAAATTATTAAAAGATAAATTTAACTAAAAAAGTCTTTTAAAAACTAATTTAAAAAACACATTATGTTTTAAAAATAAATTTTACCATTTACTCTTATACCAATTCTTTTTACTACCACTAAAATGTTAAGCTTCATTATATTCCATATAATGCATTTATTATAATAGGATGCAGGAGTTTCACATTTCGGAGGAATCAAAACTACTACTGGCCTCTCTTAAATTCCCCGCTTAAACTATAATAATATAAAAACACAGTATTTGCAAAAATATTAACTATTATTGATGAAAAGTACTACTTAGTCTTGGTTTGATAAAAATTTTTGACGAAATACTTGTGTTTTTTAAAAGTTCAAATTTTTTATTTTATATTTGATAAATAAAAAGACCATATATTTATGTTTGCAGCTTTTAAAAGATTAGAATACTTTTAAAAACATTTAAACTGAGCTTTTTAAAATTAGCTTATACTTTTCAAAATTTAAAAATTTAATATAACTTCATATGTTAATTAATTTTTAAATTTAATACTTATATTTATGTCTATTATAATTTTTTTAAATTTTAAAAATTATTTTACCAAATATGCTTGTTGTTTGTGCTTATTAAAAGTCATTGTTAATTTAATTTACCAAATACATGCATATGCTACAACTTTTAAAAAGCTAACTTTTAAAAATTAGTTTTCATAAGCTACTTTTGAAAAGTAAAAGCTTTATCAAACTAAGTGTGTTTGACTAAATATAAATACTACTATTTTTAAAAAAAAATCATCTTTTAAAAATTAATTTTTATAAACTTTAAAAAATAAAATCTTTACCAAACCTTAATCTCCTAATATTTTTCTTCTTAAAATTATCCTTTGGCATGATACCTCGAAGTTGTTGATTCCTCTCTCTACATTTCTTCGGCAATGCCATCAGGATGAGTGCAAGAGGATATCTTTGTTGGCTCTTTCACCGACTCTCATGCTATTCAAGCTTTTGGGTACTCATTCAAATCAAATGATTCTTTCGCTATTTTGAAGGGGCAGCAACTTTTCTTCTCCACTCATTTTCAAAATAATGTTAAAAACGTGACCTGCATTAATTTACTATGATATTCTTCGATCATTCCCACTAAAAGTTAAAAATAATAATGAAATAATATGGATAGTTGTTCATAATATTTTAATCCTCAGATATCATAATTTGTGGCCAAGACTACTGCATGCAATATGCAAGCCATTTGGCTATAAATAATAGTGAAAATGAAGCTATGAGCACCAAGCAAAGTATCAAACACACATACCAATCAATAAGCAACGAAACAATCCAATTTTTTTTATAAGAGCAGTTTGCAACACCCAACCATAGAAGAGGTTAAAAGAGTTCATACTTCAGAACCATACTACAGAAAAACAACACTAATAAATAACACACCAACACCATTACGCTATAGCACATCAATAACATTGAAACAATGTAAATACTTGGACTTCAAACGGATGTTACACGGTGATGAATCTAACAATTTTTAGTAATAGCATCAAATTTTGATCTATCCAATTCAGTTTAACAAATAAAAATTGATTGAGTAGCGAATCAACAATAAAAAATAGGTGTCGATCTAAAAATCTATTAAAGAGAAAATTCAGAATGAAAAAGAGATGATTACAATGATAAGCGACGAGAGGTTCGTGCTTTTGTAGTTGATAGGCGCGTTAAATGTTCGTTCTCGTTCTATATCATCTAGAGAGAGAGTGGATAAGAATTTCAATGAGAGATTAGGGATGTTCGCGGTGTGGTTTGGTTCGGTTTTTGAGTGAAAAAGTCATCTGATCCGATCGTCTAATTAAATTACGGTTCGGTTTGGTTCGATTTTTTTTATCGAAGTCATCCGAACCAAACCAAACCAATTAAAATCGATTTGGTTTAATTCAGTTTGTTCGGTTTTTTCAATCAATTCAAAAAAATACTACTATACTACTTCACAAAGTCATAACATGATATATTTAGAATAATTTATTTTCTGGAAGAAAGAAATCACTTTTAGACGAATTACCAAACATAATCATAGTATACATTAAAATCAATTCTACAAAAGTTAGAATGCAAACAAAGCTTACCTCTACAATAAGGCCTATTTTAAAAAGTACCCATGACCTCTTCTTTAGACACCAATATAAGAAGTGGAATGAGTGCAAAAGGAATTTGAATTGACTGAACCACATTGTGCCATTCATTCATAGTATCCAATGAACTCTCTGATGTATTAAAAACATTAGCAGCTATCATTGTTCAAACAATAGCACAACTTCTAGTAATCAATGACCTTACCAATTTCTTTATATTTAACTTCAAAAACCCTTTAGTTATGAATTGTCTTGCATATGTTCCTGTAATTGTGCTGCTTTGTCCTGCTGCTAACAAACCAATTCCCTGTATATATAAAATTGGAAACAAAAGTAATAAATCATACTAAATCAGTTCAAAATTATTTTTTATTTTTCTAAAATAACTAATAATAATAATAATAAATCAGAAGCAGTTTCAGATCAAGTTTTCAGATATTATCGGATAACAACAAACAGAACAATAATTTCAGTATGAACAGCAAACAGTACAGCAATTTCAGTAATTCAGTATGAACAACCCAGAAGTAGTTTCAGTAATTCAGTATGAACAGCAATTTCAGTATGAACAACCCAGTGAATGTACATATCGAAACTAAATTGGAGTAAAAATACAACAATCAACAAAAATCAGCAACAAATAAATGAACAATCATCTGGGAGGGGCTGAACGTTGCTAATGGGTTCGCCGGTTCGCGCTGCTGGAAGGGGTTAGGAGGCGCTGCTGGGAGGGGATGCGAGGCGCTGGTTCGGCGGGACTGGGAGGGGCTGGTTCGGCTGGACTGGAAGAGGTTGTGAGGCGTTGGTTCTGTTATCTCTGAAGTTAAAAAAAAATTGTGTCAATTAAAACAATGAAAGTGTGTGTCAAAAAACTCTTAACTGAAATATTAAAGGTCAAAATAAGGGTCAATTGATACACATTTAATGTGCCAAAATTAGAACAGATATTATTTGACACACTTAAAATTTTCATACAAAAGAATAGACCCCATTGACAGTTCAACTATTAATGTAAAAAATTTTATAGACTTAGAAATTCTGTTAAGTCTATTACTAGTAGGCATTTAATCTGTCAAGCGGATGTGTCTAAAATGTCAATTGACTCTCAATATCAAAAATAAAAAAATGTCAATAAACAACTAAGTTTTCTCACTTTCAATCATTGCATATCTTCAAGTGAGAAATCTTTGGGGCATCTTGTTAGACAAAATATTATTTTCATAAGAAAATTATAAAAATAAATAATTAGTTGTTTGGTAATATTCCTATATATAATATTTATATCTATTTTAAATTAAGTTAGATCATTTGATAGTTGGTTATTTATTTAAATTTTGAAATTAACAGCAAGCAAGAAGTGCAGGAACAGCTACAAGAAATTCAAATTTCCTGCAAGTGGTGTACAAAGAGTAACTGCCCATTGAGATTAGGCTAGTCTATAAATAGAGCTTTAGGAACACGTTGTAATCAATTTCAGTTCTTCTTGGAAAACACTTAGAGACCCAAAACGCTCTCAGCCCCTTGGCATCACAGAGTAAAATTGGGAATCTTAAATAATTCCTCTGAACTCAAACACTTGTACTTTACTTTCTTTCAGTTTTTATTAATAAAATTTCTTTACTTTTACGTCTTTTTCTCTACCTAGACATGGTCAAAATGCTGATGATATGTTAGAAAGATTTAGACAAAATAACTTAGGGGGGCATTATAATCTAGCAAGAAATGTTGAACAAGTTTTAAACCGTTTGGGATTTAATGTTGGTTGCTTGAATAGGCCATATTTTGTGTCTGCTTTTCCTGAGTGTGTCCAACAAGCAGAGCTCCCAAGGGGTTGGAAAATTCCAAAATCCCTTACAAAATTTTCTGGAGAAGAAAATAAATCTACAGTAGAGCATATTGCTCGATATACTGTTGAAATTGGGGAAGCAGCTTCTAATGAATATCTCAAGATGAGATACTTTCCTTCTTCTTTAACAAAAAATGCATTTACATGGTTCTCTAACTTGAGACCAAATTCTATTCATTCTTGGGCGCAGTTAGAGAGAAATTTTCATGATCAGTTTTTTCGAGGTGAATTAAAAGTTAGTCTTACAGATTTATTCTCTGTCAAACGTGCAGAGGGAGAATCCATTGACACCTATTTGGCACGGTTTAGAAACATGAGGAATAAATGTTTTACTCCGATTACGAAAACTGAAGTTGTCAAAATGGCTACTAATGGGTTAGAATTTGGAGTTAGGAAGAAACTTGTCAATCAACATACTTTAGATCTTTCCCAGTTAGCTGAAAGAGTAAGACAGATAGAACAAATTAAGAAAGAAAAAGAAAATTTCAAAAAAGATTCTAAAAAGGTTGCATATGTGGATTGTTTTTCCGATAGTAGTGATTCAGATGAGAAAGAGGTTTATATTGCTGAATTGCGTGGGGGTCCTCCTCATGTATGCAAATCTTTAAAGCCTGTTAAAGGAAAAGAAAAAGTTTTTTCATATTCCAAGACTGAAAATAAGACTTATTCTTTTGATATTTCTAAGGCAGATCAAATATTTGAAATTTTATTAAAGGATAAGCAGCTTATTTTATCAGAGGGAAAAAAGATGCCTTCAGCTGATGAAATAAAGTATAAGAAATTTTGTAAGTTTCATCAGGTATTTTCACACACCACTAATAATTGCGTCCGTTTCAGGGACTTGATACAAAAAGCAATTGAGGAGGGAAGATTGAAGTTTGAGGATAAAACTATTATGAAGGTGGACACTAAACCATTTGCTGCTGACTCAAATTATGTTGAGCCATTCAATTTGTCAATCAACATGGTAGAAGTTGATGCCACAATGGTTAGTGCTAAAGATGAAAATAAAGACTTGAGAGTCTTTGAGCAAGATAAGAAGCCAGTTTATCCTCGTCCTGGTGAGGATCTGTTAGATTTTTTGTTGAGAATTAAAGAATCTGACAGCACCATCCCTATGTGCCCAAAGTGCAACGCTGTTTTTGACAAGGAAGCTGCAAAAGAGTTTGAAAAGTACAAAGTTGAAGAGAAAGAAAAGGCTGAGTTGAGAAAGAAGATTGCTGAAAAAGAAAATGAAACTAACGAGCTAAAGCGGAAGATAGCCGAGAAAAAACAAAAATTGGGCGGTCAAACTCCTTTGAACAAGTGCGTCAACAACACTGGAGTACAACCCGTCAACCAGAAGATGAAGACTGTGGTCATGATTGATGGAAGACCTGATGGATTTTCTCAAAAGACAAGAGTTCCTCCCGCCAAAATTTCAAACAATAAATGGGTCCAGAATGTGAGAAATGTGCAGAATCAACCTACTGCTTTTGCAAGAGGAAAAAACAAATGGGTGAAGTCTAGACCTTTTAAGCCTAGGTACTATGAGTCTCAGTTATGGAACATGAATCATGCACAAGATAGAGGTAGTATATATATTCCAAAAAATGTGCCTGTTCCCTCAAAGCCGATTTATTCTTGTTATAATCCTAACATGCAGCAGGTTTCTAATTATTCTCCTTGGTCAAATTGTCAAAATATTCCAAAATATTCTCCTTTAACAACTTTTGAGCAGAAAGAGAATATGCCTATGTTCCTTTGGATCCATATAAGGGACACGGAGTATATTTTCCTCCTTTGCCAACCATGGCCAAATCTGTAGAAACAGGCAATTCTTCTAATCACTATAAGTGCAATAAAATGTCAAGAAGAATCTTGCTGGGAAGAGGGTGATGGTTGAAAACAAGGGAGAAAAGGATGAAGATTTAATTACTGATAATTTTGACATCGATTTTGATGACAGCTTAGAAGCAATATTTGGTGTTAAGCAACTTATAGCTGTGGTGTCAATACTAGCTGAGGAGTATAGTCAAATCCGGGAAGTAGAGTCATTAGAAGATGATTGTTATGATGTCTTTCCTGGAAGTGAATGCTTGTTACTAGATGACAATATGTGTGGTAGAGGATTGTTTGAGAAACCTACTGAAAATGACAAGGAGCATTTGCGTCCATTGCATATCAAGGCTCGTGTTGATAGAAGAATAGTTAATAAGATTTTAGTTGACGGGGGAGCTGCTGTCAATCTCATGCCTAAAAGAATGATGGGAAGGCTTGGAAAGACTAAAAAAGAGCTAATTAAAAGTAGCATTGGGGTAACAGATTTTAATGGAAGAACTTCTTCTGTTAGAGGTATAGTTCTGCTGTCAATTGAGGTTGGTTCTGTCAATAGGCCAACTCTATTTGTTGTTGTTCCTTCTAAAGCTGGTTTTAACTTGCTTTTGGGACGTGATTGGATTCATGGAATGGGTGCCATTCCATCCACTCTACATCAAAAGTTGATTTTCTGGAATGAAGATGGAGGAGTGGAAGAAGTTCCTACTGATAATTTTACATGTTACTATGATGAGATGCATGTGGAGTTCATGATGTATAATCCTGGAGTCAAGCCACTGACAGTTGGCACCAAGGCATTTAATCCTGAAAGTATTGAGATGGTAAAATAGATATGAATGGTTTTATTTAAAAAAAAAAAGATGCATCAAGTTTAAAATTTTGGACAAAAATAATCTCTCATTGACATTTGGGTATGTACTTCATAAATTCAAAAGCCTAATTGACTTAGAAATTCTGTTGAGTCTATTAGCGCTTGAAGTCAAAACTATTAGAATGTTAGTGTGGAGATTTTATAGGATTAGAAATTTTATCAAATTTAATTGACACATAGAGTTTAACATACGAAAGAAACGACTTCACGAAGTTAAGATTATGTTACTTCTGAAGTTAGAAAAATTGTGTCAATTAAAACAATAAAAGTGTGTGTCAAAAAACTCTTAATTAAAATATTAAAGGTCAAAACAAAGGTCAATTGATACATATTTAATGTGCCGAAATTAGAACAGATATCATTTGACACACTTAAAAATTTCATACAAAAGAATAGACCCCATTGACAGTTCAACTATTAATGTAAAAATTTTATAGACTTAGAAATTCTGTTAAGTCTATTACTAGTAGGCATTTAATCTGTCAAGCGGATGTGTCTAAAATGTCAATTGACTCTCAATATCAAAAATAAAAAAAATGTCAATAAACAACTAAATTTTCTCACTTTCAATTATTGCATATCTTCAAGTGAGAAATCTTGGGGGCATCTTGTTAGACAAAAAATTATTATCACTTAGAAAAAAAAATAATTTGTTTTAAGTAAATAAATATAAGTGTTAGACAAAATATAATTTTTATAAGAAAATTATAAAAAGAAATAATTAGTTATTTGGTAATGTTCCTATATATAATATTTATTTATATCTATTTTAAATTAAGTTAGATCATTTGATAGTTGGTTATTTATTTAAATTTTGAAATTAACAGCAAGCAAGAAGTGCGGGAACAGCTACAAGAAATTCAAATTTCCTGCAAGTGGTGTACAAAGAGTAACTGCCCATTGAGATTAGGTTAGTCTATAAATAGAGCTTTAGGAACACGTTGTAATCAGTTCAGTTCTTCTTGGAAAACACTTAGAGACCCAAAACGCTCTCAGCCCCTTGTACTTTGCTTTCTTTCCGTTTTTATTAATAAAATTTCTTTATTTTTACGTCTTTTTCTTTTTTACGTTCATGTTTCTTCTTTCATCTTCTTTTTAATTTTCTGTTTGTTTTAATTTCTGCATTTTACTTTGCCTCCGGCACCTTATATGTTTTCCTTTTTATCTTTAATTTTACTTTCGAAACTACAATTGAGACTTTGAGACACCCACAAAAAGAGTCTTTCCACTTCTTGAATTAAGATTGTGAAACAAAACTCAAAAATTGTTGATTTATTTGTTATTAATAATGGAACAAAAATTTGAATAAAACAATCACATAGTGAGAGTGGATAAGAATTTCAATGAGAGAATAGGGATTTGAGAGTTTAACGAGAGACACATCTGCAAAGGGAGAAAAGAGACTGCGGCTTCAACAACTTCTCCTCTTAATGCTTTCCATTTTCCATTTTACCTCATGCTTCAACCATTAATTAAATTAAAATCAAATGAAAATAGGATTGAATCGAAGAAAGGATAGATGAAATGCTTAAAAAAAATGGAATTGAGAAGAATCAAAGCTAGAAATGAGATCGAAATTTAGATTCAGATCAAAAAACGGTTGATGAAGAATAAAATCACGAGATCCAGAGAACGAGCGAGGAAGAGACTGTCATGGAAAAAGAAAGAATAACGGATTAAACAAATCTGCAACTGCGAGTAAGAGCGCGCGCACTTCTTGTAGAATCTATATGAGCAGGTTTGCTTACGAGAAACTGTGAGCAATGAGTGTTTCTAGGAATAAGTAACCCTTATTTAAAATTTTCATAAAAATTAAAGGTATTTGCTAACATTTTATTATAAATGTTGCCTAAAATATAATTTTATCATTGTAGGTAACATTTCAACAAATATTAAAAGAGATAAATATTATTAAATATCTAAAATGTAGTAGTGTCAATACAATAAAAAAGCCAATGAATAATGGCTCAAATGACATAATCTTTCCATACTCATCTAAGAGGTTGCGGGTTCGAGTCTTCATATCTTTGGTAAAAAAAAATACAATAAAAAAATACTTAAAAATTTTAGATTTGAGTCTTACTCTTGACTTTAAAAAGAAATACAATCAAATATTTTTATTTTAAAAAATATCTTTTAAAGTAAAAAATAAG
>NC_029794.2:112090653-112112702 GCF_000816755.2 Arachis ipaensis | reverse complement strand
AATTTTCGTAACAGGCAAACTTGCTATCTTGATTCAAATTAGATTAGAATCTTATTTTTTTATTTTACCGGTCTCTTTATCTTGAAAGAGCATATATAATCTCTCTTTCTATATATATACTATTAAACAATCACTTAAAAAGATTTATTTTTCATACAATCATAAAATCAACTCTTTATTTTAATATTCATAACAAATAGTTCTTTTAACTATGGACTTTATAATGATCAAAATCAAAGCTAACTTCAAAACAAGAAATATCAACAGATAAACATATCTTTTCAAATTAAAAAAAATAACACAAATTCAATTTAAGTTTGATTATTAATATTTAGATTGCACGTACATCTCATAAAACTTTATCAAGTTGATTATTAGATGCCAAAAGTTAAATTAAAAAAAATAATAGATAAAATTAAAGTAACATTATCTTTTCACTAAAAAAAAATATCTTAAATTCAAACAAGGTATATAAAAAATAACCCAATATTTATTTTTATAAAATAATTGTTGGGACTTGAGATCTAAAAGTTATCTATATATCGACTAATTAATAAAATATCAAATAATCATTAAATTCTGTTAAGAGAATAATTAGAATCAAATCAGATCAATTAGTATCATTTGTATTTATATAGCGTATCTGTGTATTAATTGTAGGATTCTATGTCTTTATTATTTTGATTCTTCTAGCAGCTATATATAGCCCTTATAGATTGTATTTTTCCTCAGACTGAATAATACACAAAAACACTTTCTTTAGTTCAGTCTCTTGTTTCTAACATGGTATCAAGAGCTTAGGTTATTTTTTTTTCAGAAACAATTGGTTTCTTTTTGTTTTCTCTAGCAGTACTTTATGCTCATTTTTCGACTCCTTCACAACGCTTTGGTTCGTCACCTCTGCCACTCTAGCATTCTCCTCGTTGCAATGTTTCCAACGCCACCAGAATCACCACCGTACGCCGCCTGACGCGCCGGTTGAAGTTGGCAGTCCGGTTGAAGCGTCCTCACTCCAGACGCCTACAGCGCCGTTGATCAGCGCCCAGATCAACGACTCCCAGACGCGCCATGTGTTGCCCAGCAGCCAGGAGGATCCGTTCCAGACCCGCGTGCCAACCCGACCCGGTCCGCATCTTGACCCGCTCGCCAGCTCATCCACGCGTCAGCGTCCGCGTGTCCTTCCCCTCCACTCAGGCGTCGCCACGTGGCATCCATCTTCTGACGTGGTCACTAACGTGGCGCTGACATGGCAACCAGTGAGACCCTCCCTAAGGTTTTTGGTGAGCTCTTTCCGATTCTGCACTCTGATTTCTCACTTTCTGCTTTAAAATTGTAGTTTTCTCTCCTCTCTTTGATCTTTGTGACTACTATTATGGAAAAGTCAGATGTTTTGCTGCCATAGACAGAAATGATAAATTCTGTCGAAACTGCAACCGTTTTGGGCACCTTTTCTCCGTCTGTCCCTCTGTTGAATGTCGCACATGCCACCACAAAGGTCATATTAGCTACCATTGTTCACAGTTGTTCTGCCATTATTACAAGCTCTCGGGACATTTGATTACTACTTGTCCTACTCGTCCACCACGTCCTGAGCTTGCTTCTGCTGCTACTACTGAACCTACCACCTTTGCACCTTTCAACCCGTCTCCTGTCTCTCTATCTGATATTGCGTCTCTTCTTCAGCATCTTCTCTCCCTTTCTGGTAATACCCTGATAAACCCATATTTTATGATGTATTTTGTGCTCAATTTAAGTGATTTATTCAATCCTTCACCCACTTATTCATGTAATTTACATGGTTTTACTTTCCCTTCCTTATTATGTGATATATGTGAAAAACATGTTTCCTATGCTTTAGAAATATTAAAATTAATCATCTTTTATTACCATTTGATGTCGTGATTTGTGTGTTGAGTGCTTTCAGGCTTTATAGGGCAGGAATGACTTAAAGGATAGGAAACATACAAAAATGGAAGGAAAGCACAAAAATGGAGTTTTGAAGAAAAGGGCAGCGACGCGAACGCATGGACAAAGCGGCCGCGTGCCCAGCGCAAAAAGGCAGCGACGCGGACGCGTGACTGACGCAAACGCGTGCCTTGAGCAGAACGCAAATGACGCATACGCGTGATAAGGAAAACTCCCAGATGACGCGACCGCGTGACCCACGCGGACGCCTGACAGACGCCACGCACCAGAAACTGCAGAAAATGCCCCCAGTGACTTCTGAAGCCCTTTTGGCCTAGATCCAAGACCAGAAAACACAGATTAGAGGTTATAAAGTGGGGGAATGCATCCATTCATAGAGGGGGATATCATCATTCACTTCTCATATTTTAGATGTAGTTTTTAGAGGGAGAGGTTCTCTCCTCTCTCTTAGAATTTAGGATTAGGATTCCTCTTAAAGGAATTAGGATTTCTTATTATTTCGACTTATTATTTCAACTTCTTCACAGGTTCAATATTCCTTTTACTTTATATTTCTCTTTTACTTTTAGATACTTTAATGCTTTTCTTTAATTATTTATGTTGCCAAATTGGCTTATGAGCCATTCATGTTGGGATTTTTTTTTATTTAAATAAATTGAGGTGTTTCAGATTTACGATTCTTATTTAGCTTTTTATATTCTTAGCTTTAATTGATTAACTGGAGGCTCTTGAGTTATCAAACTTATCGTGATTGTTAATTGTTATTTTTGCTAATTGAATTGAATTCCACTAACTCTAGTCTTTCCTTAGGAGTTGGCTAGGACTTGGGGATCTAACTAATTAGTCCACTTGACTTTCCCTTGCTTTCGTAAAGGTTAACTAAGTGGGATTAAACTCAATTCTTATAAGGATAACTAGGATAGGACTTCCGAATTTTCATACCTTGCCAAGAGTTTTATTAGATATTAATTTATTAATTCCTGCAACTTATTTTCCTTGTTCAAACCTTTCAAAACCCAAAAACACTGTTTTTCATAACTAATAATAAGAACACCTCCCTGCAATTCCTTGAGAAGACGACCCGAGGTTTGAATACTTCAGTTTATAAATTTTATTGGGTTTGTTACTTGTGACAATCAAAACATTTGTAAGAAAGGATGATTGCTTGGTTTAGAAACTATACTTGCAACGGGAATTTATTCTGAATTCTAAACCGTCAATCATTCGTTCTTCAAAATGGCGCCGTTGCCGGAAAATTGCAAACGTGTGCCTTATTATTGGTTATTGTAAATATTTTTTTCTTTTACTTGTTTATTTGTTTTTGTTTTTCCCTTTTATTTCTATTAGTTACTATGAATTCTCACTCCTTTCGCTTTGAGTTTGGTTCTAAATTTGTTGAAAGGAGTGGAAGCTATAACAGGAATATGCATCAAGGTCTAAGCAATCAAAGATGGATGTAGCCAAGAGGACCTGATCAACCCTTTAGGCAACAACACCCCCCAAGATATCGTGGGCAAGGACCACTCTACAATGCATACCAAGCTGATAGATATGGTGGACCCCCTTGTAATTACCAACAAGCCCCACCCTGTGCTTATAGACCATCCTCTCAACATAGCTTTGAACCACCACACTCACAAGTTCTTTTTCACCATTCACCACCGTATGACCCTTATCCACCACAATCCCAATCCAATTACTCCCAAGAACCACCACATTCTTATTTTGAACCCTCTCTCCCAACCAATAAGGAACCCTCATATCCACCCCAACCTCCAATGAATGACAAACTTCGTATTCTTCTTCAAGGGCAAGCGAAGATGCAAAGGGACGTACTGAAACTCACTATTGCCTTAACCGAGGTAGTAAATATAATAGCTTCCCGACATCTGAGCACACAAAGTACTCCCATGGCTACACGTGGAGAATCAAAAGAAGAGTGTAGCATGAAGGAGACACTAGAAACTTCGGTGAACAATGAGGAGCATAGCGTTGTATTGGAGAAGTGGAGGAAGCCATAATAGTTGTAGAAGAAGAAGTGGTTGAAGATTTAGGAGATGTGAGCCTCCATGGGAATCGAAAACTGTAAAGGATTCCGCCGAGACGTTCGAAATTGATGCCAAGGAGGATAGTGCACAACTTCCAATGCATATACCTTGTGAAAAATTGGACGGAACAAACCAAGAAATTGATTCCATAGGTAGTGATGATCATGAATTAAGCTCTCCTGGTCATGAACTTGCACCTGCAACTGAACTCCTTGAGCCTGAAGAACCTTATCCAAGTGAATACGAAGATGATGTTGAGGTAGATTTCTCTCAACCTCCAACATATGACTTGAGTGACGAGGAGGACATAGAAGACTTTGATCAGGACGCAGTTGCAGTTGAAGAATTTCGCAAAGAAGTGGAGGAATTCGCAGAAGCATACAAGGGAGTAGAGCTCACAGAACCACTGGAAACAACTATCCCAAGGCCGTTACCACCTAATACAAGCTTCAAGTGGGTACAATCCTTAACCTTTATCTTTACTTTTCCACTTGAATATGGTTTGCTTGAAACAGATGGCCAGCTTAGAGCTCTCTGCGACTTTAAGAGTAAGAGGGAAATGGCTCGTACTCAGAGCTGGTGTGCAAGATTCAATAAGGTTCCACGCTTCAATTCGAAGTGCACGAATTGGTATCAAGTTCAATTGAATGGGTCTCGGAAGACGTTTGGTCATCTTGGTGAGAATACAATTTCTAAACCACTCGGATGGAAGAATATAGATCAAGACAAAGGCGGATTTAAAAGCAAAGTTTGGGATCCTGGAATCTATTCTGACATTCATCACACCGGAAGCCTGAGAATCTGTTTGAAGCTGCTCAGAAGCTTTACATGCCTAGTTTGAAATCCCGGAGGCTGTTGGCATTCCAAACATTGGTGGAGATTTCTAGATGAATTTAAGCACAAGCCACCATGATAGGAAGCTCATCAAATGTCCAACTTAAGGACTTTAACTAAAAGTGCTAAGTGGGAGACAACCCACCATGGTATGATCGTTCCTGTTTGAATTTTATTTCGTTTTGTTTGTTTTTATACTATTTATTTTCATTGAACCTCAATATTCATAGCATTTGCATCAGCATTGCATACTGGATAATTACATATAAAAAAATTTTTGCACGCGACGTGTAAGCATCGCTGACGCGTCCGCGTCACAAGTGCATTAGGAAGAAAAAGTGAACAGAAAGTCACGCGAAAGCGTGGCTGGAGGCGTGCCTTTGGCCCAAATTGACCCACGCGACCGCGTCGCTAACGCGTTCACGTCAGTTGCAAAAACATACCTCCCACGCGTCCACATTACTCACGCGAATACGTGACTTGGAAATCGGCGTAAAGATCCAACGCCCAGAAATCTGGGCTGGAATTGTGCGGCTGGTGTGCGTTTAGCCCAAACGGCCCACGCATTCGCGTCCCTCACGCGAACGCGTCACTTGCAAAACACTCATTCCACGCGGAAGCGTGAGCGACACGTCCGCGTCGCGTGGATATCATGGCCCCCTAAATGAAAACAGAGATTTGCGCTGAAACGACACTGGAATTGTGCGTTTAGCACAATTTACAGCGACGTGGTCGCATGCCTCACGCGGCCGCGTCATCCATCTTTTACCCAACCCACGCGATCGCGTCAATCACGCGACCGCGTTAATACCATTTCACCTTAGTCATGCGATCGCGTGCCCCACGCATTCGCGTGGATTCAAAATCACTAACCCCCTTTTCATGCGAAACCCTACCCGTCACGCCCAATAACCCCCCCTTCTTCCTCTCTTCTCTGCAACTCCCTCCCTCCTTTACAACCACCACCACCGTACCCAACCACCCAGCTCCGACCACCGCGACCGTCGCACCACCCTCGACCACCCAAAACCCGCCGCGACACCCACCCCCTCTCTTCTTTCTTCCCTTCTTCTCTTCTCTCCCCTCCGCCACTGCCCCCCACCGCGGCCAACCTCAGACCGCCATCTCCCACCTCCGCCGGCCACCACCACAACCCTCACCCCCCTTCTTATCAACCATCACTACCCCCTCCACTATTAAACCCTACCCAAGCCCCTGCCACCGCCCCTGCTCCACCACCGCGCCGCCGTGCTTCCTCCCAGTGCCGCTGCGTCACCACCACCACCTCTCTGCCCTCATCTCTGTCCCATACATTTGTACTTCTACACGCCAGGTTCCGCCATACTGCGATTCCTCTTTTCGATTCCTTAGTTAGTTTTTTAATTTTTGTTCAAGATAGGCTAGTTAGAGATGCATGTTTGTAGTGGATTCTAGGTGGTTAGGTAGCTAGGATGTGGTTAGTGGATTTAGGCCTGATAATTGCGCCGTTCTTGTTGCTTGTTTTACCTATTCTGCAATTTTGATCTGGCTGTGATGTTCATACTGTTCATATGCTATTCCTTACTATTTCATGCTACTGTTAAGACTGTTCTTTACTGTTCCTACTATTTGTGACTCTTTGCAGCAATTTTTTTATATGAACTGTTTTTCTTGCTGTTTGTTACTCGGGAACATCCAATTTTAGCTGAGATGTTGCCCAATGTTCTGCAACTCGTTTTCATGTATTGAGTTTGGAAACTTCATATTTTGCCTTACTTGGCTACAACCAAACCAATTCATGACTGCTCGGGCTAGCTGATGAGACACAGAAGTTGGTGAATTAAAAATTATTAAAATAGTTACGTTGCAAGTATAGTTCTTAACTCACCGAAAATCTGCCTATCAATTTAAAAATATGTCACAGAGAGTTTAAATTAAAAATTACTGGGAGTTGGAGTCCCAGGTCGTCTCCCAACGAGTTGCAGAAAAGTGTGCTATTTTATTAATCAGATGTTCCAAGAAGTTGAGTTAAGTAAAAGGGGAAATTAAATTGAGGAAATTTAGATAGTATGAATAAAAGCCTTGACTGGGAGTTGATTAGTTGGAATCTCTATTATTGATGGGATGGTTTCAAGATTAATTTATAATTAATGGTTGTTCTGTTTAGTTATCCTTTACTAGGTAAAGGAAAGTCAAACAAGTTGGAATGCTAGATCTATTCACGAGTTGCAACCCACTTAGTTCAAAGGGATTGGTGTTGGTGATTAGATAACAATCCAACAGTTAACCCAATTACAATTTTTCTTTCAATCCTTCCAACCCAAGAGTTCCTTTCAATCAACTCCCTATTATGTGGGGGAACTACTCACTCATTGTAAATAATAAATCCATAACACATGAAAGGGAATTAAAAGAAGACATGATTATTGGAATGGAAAATAAATTAAAATGGAAGAAATAATCCTTGTATTAAATAATCATGAAAGTATTCAAATGACAAAATTGAACAAAGCAAAGAACATTGAAGAATAAAATCAAGTTAAGAGAACGAACTAGAATGACGAAGTCTTGATGAGGAAAATAACTCTTCTCAATGTTCCAATGCTAAGATCAATTGAAAATTAAAATTCTAAAAACCTAGAGGAGGAAAAACTAGATCTAAAACTGACTACGGTATGAATGAATGTTGTCTTTTGTTTCTGCATATTCTCTGGCTCTAGTCTGCTGTTCCGGGCCAAAAACTGGGTCGAAATAAGGTCCAAAATCGCCCCCAACAAATTCTGTAGATTATGCAGATCGCACATGTCACGCGATCGCGTCATCCATGCGGACGCGTCATTCGCGCTTTTCCTTGCCACGCGTTCGCGTCGTCCACGCTACCGTGTCGCCTGAGCTTTTTTCCAATCCGCGCGGCCGCGTGAGCCATGCGGCCGCCTCACTGCGATTTGCTCTCCTTCGCACGGTCGCGTGAGCCATGCGACCGCGTCACTCCTCGCTGGTTATCTCCTCAAATTTTTGTGTTCCTTCCATTTTTGCTAGCTTCCTTTCCAATCTCCAACTCATTCATGCCCTATAAAGTCTGAAACACTCAACACACAGATCACAGCATCGAATGGAATAAATGAGAATTAAAAATACATAATTAAAGTCTCTAGGAAGCAGTTTTCAAACATGTTATAAATTCAGGAAGGGATTATAATTTCATGCTAATTTAATGAATAAGTGGGTAAGGATCATGATAAAACCACACAATTAAACACAATATAGACCATAAAATAGTGGTTTATCAACCTCCCCACACTTAAATATTAGCATGTCCTCATGCTTAATTGAAGGAGATAAGGAAATAAGTATGAACATGTAGAAACTCATGAAATGCAGTGCAAGCCTATATATATATATATATAAATGCAACTATATGATTCTTTCCCACTTGATCAAAAGTAAATAAGCTCTTCAAAACAATTACAAATCAAATTCCACTAATTTTATCATTATACAATAAAACAGATAAAAGTACAAGAAGATAGCTCATGAAAGCAGGGAACATGAAAATTCAAGCATTGAACCCTCACTGATAATGTATGTATGCTCTAATCTCTAGTGTATAGGGTAATCACTCTATCCTTCTCTAATCATGCTTTCTAACTTTTGTTCTTCTCCTAACCAATCAACAACAGTTAATATATCAATGCAAACATCATGAGGTCTTTTCAAGGTTGTAATGGGGCTAAGGTACATGTAGGGTATACATTTGGTCAAGTGAGCTAATAAAATGAATCTTTAATTAACCCAAGCTTCAACCCAACCTATATATTTTTAATGTAATCTTAAAGTTCATACCTAGCTACCCAGAATTCTCTTTTTCTATCCATACTCATGTATCAACTTTATATTTGATTCTATCATATGTACATTGATATTTGAATTCTGAATTTGACATTGGGGTAATTTTGTCCCTTTATTTATTTAAATATTTTTTTTGGAATTAAAATAAATATAGCTTATCAATGCACATAGATTTTTAATTCTTATAGTTTCACATGAGTAGGTATCCAAATTCCCATTAAATTTTCATGACACATTCCCTTAACAACTTTTGTTCCCACAGTTTCCCATACTTAACTAGCACACACAATTCTATCTTAAGCTAACCAAAGATTCAATTTGGGATATACAATTGTTTTTCAGCTTAAGGTTAGTAATGTGGTAAAATATAGAACAAATGGGATTTAAAGGCTCAAAGTGGTTAACAAAGGTAATTGAAAAGGGTAGGCTTAATTTGGATAAGTGAGTTTAAACAAATAATGACCTCAATCATGTGCAAGCATGCAAATATAATAAATATTGGACATATAAGATAAAACAAAATATAGATTACAATCATAGAGAAGTAAACACACAAGAATGAAATAATTATGGTTAAATAATGTAACCAAACATAAAGGCTCAAATCTTTCACAGGTTGTGTGTTCTTTAGCTCAAATATCATGTTCCAAATACAACTCAAGCAAATTTATCATAAAATTTTGAAAAATTAATGAAATTTTATTCCAAAGATAGAGTCTTAAAAGAAACTTATTGTCTTTTCAATCAAGTAGAACATGCATGCAACTATCCTAACCTATGCAATTTATTCTATTCTATAAAAGAAAGAAAATCTAACTAAAATATCCTAATTATTGGTGCTAGGGAAAAGAAATTACCTCCGGAAGTCAGGTACTGACCGACCTCCCCACACTTAAGGCTTTGCACCGTCCTCGGTGCCGTCTGTCAGGAACAGGGGTGGGCTGGTAGCAGTATCTCCACAATCGGGACCGTCATGGCTCCCTGTGCTAGTAAAAGAAGTGGAGTCCGGGGTATTCGAGTCCCTGAAGTGTCCCTTGAGTAGCTCCTTGAGGTGTTTGAATCGGCGCTCGTTACGGCACTCTCTCATCTTTTCTTTCTATTCTTGCCGATCCAACCTTTCGATTATTTGCTGGAGCAATTCATCAGTTGTAGGTGCTTGTGGTGTTGAAGAAGGATTATCTTCAACTGGAGTAGTAGGAAGGCTTGTAGTGGCTGCTGGGAGTCTGAGGTATTTCCCGTTAGGGACATACTGATCATCCCGTGGAAGCACGGCTTTGGTGTCCCCAGCTCTATAGGAGACTCCGGCTGCTGAGACAAGATCTGAGATCAAGGCGGGGAAAGGTATGTTGCCCGCAATTTGTACGTGTCCGATAACATTCCGGATATGTCTTGAGAGATGCAGAGGTTGTTCTGTAAGGATGCACCATAGTAGAACAGCCATGTCCGCAGTGAAGGAGGACTCATGAGTGCTCGGAAAGACGTAATGGGACATGATCTGTGCCCATACGCGAGCCTCCAAGGTAAGTGCTGAAGCCAAGATTCTCTTAGGGCGGGTACGGTGGTATCCGTAGATCCAACGACTGCCAGGTAATGCGATAACTCCGAGAACGGAGTCCCAGTCAAATTGGTACCTATGGCGCTTAAGTGCGGCTTCTTGGAAGGCGTCCATTCCTTATGGAATAGGGGGAAGACTCAGAGCTTGCTGAATGGCCTTTTCTGTGATGGGGACTTGCTTCTGCCAGACATAAACAGACTGCAGGATTGGCATGTAGAAGTTAGAGTAGAACTCAACTACCCAAGAAAGATTGACTTGCCTTGGCTGTCTCCGTAGGAAATCCCATTGTCTTCGTTCAATTTGCGGCTCAACAAAGGAAGCAATATTGGACGGGAGGATAAGAAGGTATTCATTGTTATAGTTTCTTTCTGCCAGGATAGGGAACATCTGCTCACAGTAGCGATTGGGAAATCGCGCAGTGTCTTTTCTGGAAAGGCTTTCTCCTTCTCATCAACCTTTATTATCCTCTTAACTCTTTTTGTTGAGGGCTTGACTACAGTTGAAGAAGGCTCTGCCACTAATGCTCTTTTAGTTTATCTTCTTGCTGGTGGTTTGGAAGTAGCTTTCTCTTTTCCTTTCTTGGTGGCCATCCTGAAAGAAGGGAAGAGAAAGTAAATTAAATTCAAAGAGATATACAGCAAAGAAGGAAACAGAAAAGAGGGTGATGGATGCACATTAAGATATACTGACATTATCACATGCTCGTGAGTACATGTGAAAAGCCAACAATGGGAAATAGCTAGTGCATGTAAAGACAAGTGAATGCAAGGTGTTTATTGGCATGCCGACAAAGGGAATGAGTAGCATAAACCAAGCAATACTTTGTAACAAACCATCACGTTTGTATTGACAATTAAATTCAATTATAATAATAGTAAAGAAAAGTTATGAAAAGCAAGCATTGAATAGTATAACAACATAGAGAAGTGCATAATGCCATTTGAGCTTTTTCACAAACACATAGCATGCATGGTGAAAAAGGTATAGAAAATATGAAGGTGAACATGGAAGCAATCCCTTAAATAGAATAAAAATAATTGTCAAACAATTTGCAACAATCCACAAGCATATAATGAGGGATAATGACTCAAAAAATTTCTAACACCATGTAAAAAGGAAAAGAAAAAGAAAGAAAATATGAATAATGAAAAGAAAAAGAAAACAAAAGAAGATACATATAAAATAATAAGAATGATAGAAAAAGAAAGAGGGAAGAAGAAAATAAAACCTTGTTAATGGAGGTGAGAGAGATAGAGAGTGAAAGGTGAGATAGAAGGGGGAAGGGGGAAGGAAGAAATAAGGAGGGAAAAGAAAAACTAGGATTTGGAAGAGAGAAAGATAAGATAATCTGGCAATTTAGGTTGAGCTGTGCGGCGCATGCGACGCGGCCGCGTAAGGCACGCGTTCGCGTGAAGGCGCTTCAAGTAAGGTGACGCGATCGCGTCGGTCACGCAGTCGCGTGACCCATATTATGCTTCTGGCGCGAGTGCAGCCTTGCTCCAGCACAACTCTCTATTCAAATTAATTTATTTGCTAAAATTGGGGTGGCGCGATCGCGTGAGTGTGCGCCAGAAAATGGATGACGCGGCCGCGTCGGTGACGCGGTCGCGTAATAGGGATTGTGCTTCCAGCACCAATCCAGCATCACTCTCGCACAATATTTCATTGTGCACCCTTTTACGTCGAAAACACAGGGCACGCGGTCGCGTGGGTTGATTTGTGCCATTTGCACGCCTCCATCCACACTCCAGCGTGACTTTCTGTTCATTTTTATTTTTCTTTACTCTCCCTGTGACGCGGACGCGTCGCTGATGCGATCGCATCGCATAGCGAAATTTTTTTTTAAAGTAAAAACATGTAAATGTAGATGCATGAAAGTACTAAGAAAGAGAAGAGTTATTGAATAGGAAAAACTAAAAAAATAAAGAAAAGAACGATCATACCATGGTGGGTTGTCTCCCACCTAGCACTTTGCTTTAACGTCTGTAAGTTGGACGCTCCACTAGTTCAATCTTCTGCTATGTGGGGATCTTCCAAGAGGAAGATCTCAAGCTCCTTATTTTTCCGCATCTTCTCGCCATGGTATAGCTTCAAGCGTTGTCCATTAACATTAATAAGTTCAGAGCTTGAAGGATGGCTTAGGTGATAAACTCCGTACGGTTCGGCCTTCTCTACTCTGTATGGACCTTCCCATCTTGATCTCAACTTGCCTGGCATGAGCCTTAGTCGAGATTTGTAAAGGAGGACTAAATCCCTAGGTTGGAACTCTTTTTACTGCTCTTTTGCCACTATGTGCTTATATTGTTATTATTCTATTTGCCTACTTGTTTTTCTGCTTTGTTCTTCAATTATACCCTGGAATTTTTGCTTTTCAGGATGTCTGACCCTCAGCGCAAAGGAAAAGGCAAAGCAACCACTAGCAAACGGAAAAGAGGCGAATCCTCTATGTCCATCCTCGACATTATGCATGACGACTCCTGGCGGGAAAAATACTTTACCCCGCAGGAGAAAGCTGACCAGCTCCTCACTGCCAATGATCCAGTTAAATTTGCAAACAGATACTGTGAGCTGAAGTATCCAGTGTTTGCCACTTCCAGGGACCTGTACCTGGAAAGAACTCTGAAAATTCCAGAAGAACTACAGCAGTACACCTCCGAACAGATAAAACAGAGAGCCTGGTTCTTCATGGAGAGAAACTTGACAGAGGTCAATGCTTCCTGGGTCAGAGAGTTTTACTGCAACTATTTCAAGACTTCCCTGGATGCAGTGCACCTTAGAGGGAAATAGATTTTGGTCACTGAGGAAGCCATTGAGGACATCCTCTACCTTCAGCCTAAATCAGATCAGCCTGACGGTTATCATAAGACTGAAGAGGACATGCGCTTTATGAGATTTGACTGTGATGCTGTCAAGCAGAGAATAGCCCTTGATCCTACTGTCCCTTGGGTCATGGGAAAGAACACAGTGATGCCTAAGGGAATCAAGCTGATTTACCTGAATGATGAGGCTCGGCTCTGGCACCAGATTTTGAGCAACTATGTGATGCCGAGCACTCATGAGACAGAGCTGCCCGCTGCTATGATCACCCTCATCTGGTGTGTGATGGAGGGTAAGGACTTGTTCCTTCCACGTTTCATCCGGTACTATATGGTCAGGGTCCATGTCAGAGGCACTCTTCCTTTCCCTTATCTGGTCACCCAGCTAGGCCGTCGAGCTGACGTACCTTGGAAGCTTGCTGATGAGAAGCCACCTGCTGCAGACTACAAGAAGATTATCCCTCATAGCAGAAAGTTTCAGGCTTTAGGTCACAGACCCCCATTCCTCACCGCTTCTGATGAGACCGCTACACCTTCAGCTGCCCCTTCTTCTTCCACTACTGCACCAGCTACCACCACTGCAACTCCACCTACCTCAGAGCCCATTTACCACCTCGTGCATCGCTTATTTCAGCAGTTGGATCAGATGGAGCGCCGCAACCGGCGGCGATATGAGTGATCTGAGCGTCGCAATAAGAGACGCTATGAGCACCTCAAGTTGATGATCCGATCCGGCGGCGACATCCCCTCCGAGCCTGACACACCATCAGAGCCATCTGAGAAGGAGGCGGACGATCATGAGGAGAAGACACATGCACAGAGAGAGGCTGAGCAGGCAGGACCAGAGCAGGCTGCACCACAGCATGCGGAGCCACACCAGATTCAGGCCGCAGACCCAGAGATCCCCCTACAGTCAGAACCTCCACTACATATGACTTGAGTGACGAGGAGGACATAGAAGACGTTGATCAGGACGCAGTTGCAGTTGAAGAATTTCGCAAAGAAGTGGAGGAATTCGCAGAAGCATACAAGGGAGTAGAGCTCACAGAACCACTGGAAATAACTATCCCAAGGCCGTTACCACCTAGTACAAGCTTCAAGTGGGTACAATCCTTAACCTTTATCTTTACTTTTCCACTTGAATATGGTTTGCTTGAAACAGATGGCCAGCTTAGAGCTCTCTGCGACTTTAAGAGTAAGAGGGAAATGGCTCGTACTCAGAGCTGGTGTGCAAGATTCAATAAGGTTCCACGCTTCAATTCGAAGTGCACGGATTGGTATCAAGTTCAATTGAATGGGTCTCGGAAGACGTTTGGTCATCTTGGTGAGAATACAATTTCTAAACCACCCGGATGGAAGAATATAGATCAAGACAAAGGCGGATTTAAAAGCAAAGTTTGGGATCCTGGAATCTATTCTGACATTCATCACACCGGAAGCCTGAGAATCTGTTTGAAGCTGCTCAGAAGCTTTACATGCCTAGTTTGGAATCCCGGAGGCTGTTGGCATTCCAAACATTGGTGGAGATTTCTAGATGAATTTAAGCACAAGCCACCATGACAGGAAGCTCATCAAATGTCCAACTTAAGGACTTTAACTAAAAGTGCTAGGTGGGAGACAACCCACCATGGTATGATCGTTCCTGTTTCAATTTTATTTCGTTTTGTTTGTTTTTATACTATATTATTTTCATTGAACCTGAATATTCATAGCATTTGCATCAGCATTGCATACTGGATAATTACATATAAAAAAAATTTTGCACGCGACGTGTAAGCATCGCTGACGCGTCCGTGTCACAAGTGCATTAGGAAGAAAAAGTGAACAGAAAGTCACGCGAAAGCGTGGCTGGAGGCGTGCCTTTGGCCCAAATTGACCCACGCGACCACGTCGCTAACGCGTTCGCGTCAGTTGCGAAAACATACCTCCCACGCGTCCGCATCACTCACGCGAATACGTGACTTGAAAATCGGCGTAAAGATCCAACGCCCAGAAATCTGGGCTGGAATTGTGCGGCTGGTGTGCGTTTAGCACAAACGGCCCACGCATTCGCGTCCCTCACGCGAACGCGTCACTTGCAAAACACTCATCCCACGCGGAAGCGTGAGTGACATGTCCGCGTCGCGTGGATATCATGGCCCCCTAAATGAAAACAGAGATTTGCGCTGAAACGACACTGGAATTGTGCGTTTAGCACAATTTACAGCGACGTGGTCACATGCCTCACGCGGCCGCATCATCCATCTTTTACCCAACCCACGCGATCGCGTCAATCACGCGACCGCGTCAATCCCATTTCACCTTAGTCACGCGATCGCGTGCCCCACGCGTTCGCGTGGATTCAAAATCACTAACCCCCTTTTCACGTGAAACACCCTGCTCCACCACCGCGCCGCCGTGCTTCCTCCCAGCGCCGCCGCGTCATCACCACCACCTCTCTGCCCTCATCTCTGTCCCATACATTTGTACTTCTACACGCCAGGTTCTGCCATACTGCGATTCCTCTTTTCGATTCCTTAGTTAGTTTTTTAATTTTTGTTCAAGATAGGCTAGTTAGAGATGCATGTTTGTAGTGGATTCTAGGTGGTTAAGTAGCTAGGATGTGGTTAGTGGATTTAGGCCTGATAATTGCGCCGTTCTTGTTGCTTGTTTTACCTATTCTGCAATTTTGATCTGGCTGTGATGTTCATACTGTTCATATGCTATTCCTTACTGTTTCATGCTACTGTTAAGACTGTTCTTTACTATTCCTACTGTTTGTGACTCTTTACAGCAATTTTTTCATATGAATTGTTTTTCTTGCTGTTTGTTACTCGGGAACATCCAATTTTGGCTGAGATGTTGCCCAATGTTCTGCAACTCGTTTTCATGTATTGAGTTTGGAAACTTCATATTTTGCCTTACTTGGCTACAACCAAACCAATTCATGACTGCTCGGGCTAGCTGATGAGACACAGAAGTTGGTGAATTAAAAATTATTAAAATAGTTACGTTGCAAGTATAGTTCTTAACTCACCGAAAATCTGCCTATCAATTTAAAAATATGTCACAGAGAGTTTAAATTAAAAATTACTGGGAGTTGGAGTCCCAGGTCGTCTCCCAACGAGTTGCAAAAAAGTGTGCTATTTTATTAATCAGATGGTATTCAAATGACAAAATTGAACAAAGCAAAGATCATGGAAGAATAAAACCAAGTTAAGAGAATGAACTAGAATGACGAAGTCTTGATGAGGAAAATAACTCTTCTCAATGTTCCAATGCTAAGATTAATTGAAAATTAAAATTCTAAAAACCTAGAGGAGGAAAAACTAGATCTAAAACTGTCTACGGTATGAATGAATGTTGTCTTTTGTTTCTGCATATTCTCGGGCTCTAGTCTGCTGTTCTGGGCCGAAAACTGGGTCGAAATAAGGTCCAAAATCGCCCCCAACGAATTCTGCAGATTATGCAGATCGCACATGTCACGCGATCGCGTCATCCATGCGGACGCGTCATTCGCGCTTTTCCTTGCCACGCGTTCGCGTCGTCCACGCTACCGCGTCGCCTGAGCTTTTTTCCAATCCGCGCGGCCGCGTGAGCCATGCGGCTGAGTCACTGCGATTTGCTCTCCTTCGCGCGGTCGCGTGAGCCATGCGACCGCGTCACTTCTCGCTGGTTATCTCCTCAAATTCTTGTGTTCCTTCCATTTTTGCTAGCTTCCTTTCCAATCTCCAACTCATTCATGCCCTATAAAGTCTGAAACACTCAACACACAGATCACGGCATCGAATGGAATAAATGAGAATTAAAAATACATAATTAGAGTCTCTAGGAAGCAGTTTTCAAACATGTTATAAATTCAGGAAGGGATTATAATTTCATGCTAATTTAATGAATAAGTGGGTAAGGATCATGATAAAACCACACAATTAAACACAATATAGACCATAAAATAGTGGTTTATCAACCTCCCCACAGTTAAACATTAGCATGTCCTCATGCTTAATTGAAGGAGATAAGGAAATAAGTATGAACATGTAGAAACTCATGAAATGCAGTGCAAGCCTATATATATATATATATAAATGCAACTATATGATTCTTGCCCACTTGATCAAAAGTAAATAAGCTCTTCAAAACAATTACAAATCAAATTCCACTAATTTTATCATTATACAATAAAACAGATAAAAGTGCAAGAAGATAGCTCATGAAAGCAGGGAACATGAAAATTCAAGCATTGAACCCTCACTGATAATGTATGTACGCTCTAATCTCTAGTGTATAGGGTAATCACTCTATCCTTCTCTAATCATGCTTTCTAACTTTTGTTCTTCTCCTAACCAATCAACAACAGTTAATATACCAATGCAAACATCATGAGGTCTTTTCAAGGTTGTAATGGGGCTAAGGTACAGGTAGGGGTATACATTTGGTCAAGTGAGCTAATAAATTGAATCTTTAATCAATCCAAGCTTCAACCCAACCTATATATTTTTAATGTAATCTTAAAGTTCATACCTAGCTACCCAGAATTCCCTTTTTCTATCCATACTCATGTATCAACTTTATATTTGATTCTATCATATGTGCATTGATATTTGAATTCTGAATTTAAAATTGGGGTAATTTTGTCCCCTTATTTATTTAAATATTTTTTTTGGAATTAAAATAAATATAGCTTATCAATGCACATAGATTTTTAATTCTTATAGTTTCACATGAGTAGGTATCCAAATTCCCATTAAATTCTCATGACACATTCCTTTAACAACTTTTGTTCCCACAGTTTCCCATACTTAACTAGCACACACAATTCTATCTTAAGCTAACCAAAGATTCAAGTTGGGATATACAATTGTTTTTCAGCTTAAGGTTAGTAATGTGATAAAATATAGAACAAATGGGATTTAAAGGCTCAAAGTGGTTAACAAAGGTAATTGAAAAGGGTAGGCTTAATTTGGATAAGTGAATTTAAACAAATAATGGCCTCAATCATGTGCAAGCATGCAAATATAATAAATATTGGACATATAAGATAAAACAAAATATAGATTACAATCATAGAGAAGTAAACACACAAGAATGAAATAATTATGGTTAAATAATGTAACCATACATAAAGGCTCAAATCTTTCACAGGTTGTGTGTTCTTTAGCTCAAATATCATGTTCCAAATACAACTCAAGCAAATTTATCATAAAATTTTGAAAAATTAGTGAAATTTTGTTCCAAAGATAGAGTCTTAAAAGAAACTTATTGTCTTTTCAATCAAGTAGAACATGCATGCAACTATCCTAACCTATGCAATTTATTCTATTCTATAAAAGAAAGAAAATCTAACTAAAATATCTTAATTATTGGTGCTAGGAAAAAGAAATTACCTCCGGAAGTCAGGTACTGACCGACCTCCCCACACTTAAGGCTTTGCACCGTCCTCGGTGCCGTCTGTCAGGAACAGGGGTGGGCTGGTAGCAGTATCTCCACAATCGGGACCGTCATGGCTCCCTGTGCTAGTAAAAGAAGTGGAGTCTGGGGTATCCGAGTCCCTGAAGTGTCCCTTGAGTAGCTCCTTGAGGTGTTTGAATCGGCGCTCGTTACGGCGCTCTCTCATCTTTGCTTTCTGTTCTTGCCGATCCAACCTTTCAATTATTTGCTGGAGCAATTCATTAGTTGTAGGTGCTTGTGGTGTTGAAGAAGGATTATCTTCAACTGGAGTAGTAGGAAGGCTTGTAGTGGCTGCTGGGAGTCTGAGGTATTTCCCGTTAGGGAAATACTGATCATCCCGTGGAAGCACGGCTTTGGTGTCCCCAGCTCTGTAGGAGACTCCGGCTGCTGAGACAAGATCTGAGACCAAGGCGGGGAAAGGTAAGTTGCCCGCAATTTGTACGTGTCCCATAGCATTCTGGATATGTCTTGAGAGATGCAGAGGTTGGTCTGTAAGGATGCACCATAGTAGAATAGCCATGTCCGCAGTGAAGGAGGACTCATGAGTGCTCGGAAAGACGTAATGGGACATGATCTGTGCCCATACGCGAGCCTCCAAGGTAAGTGCTGAAGCCAAGATTCTCTTAGGACGGGTACGGTGGTATCCGTAGATCCAACGGCTGCCAGGTAATGCGATAACTCCGAGAACGGAGTCCCAGTCAAATTGGTACCTCTGGCGCTTAAGTGCGGCTTCTTGGAAGGCGTCCATTCCTTCTGGAATAGGGGGAAGACTCAGAGCTTGCTGAATGGCCTTTTCTGTGATGGGGACTTGCTTCTGCCGGACATAAACAGACTGCAGGGTTGGCATGTAGAAGTTAGAGTAGAACTCAACTACCCAAGAAAGATTGACCTGCCTTGGCTGTCTCCGTAGGAAACCCCATTGTCTTCGTTCAATTTGCGGCTCAACAAAGTAAGCAATATTGGACGGGAGGATAAGAAGATATTCATTGTTATAGTTTCTTTCTGCCAGGATAGGGAACATCTGCTCACAGTAGCGATTGGAAAATCGCGCAGTGTCCTTTGCTGGAAAGGCTTTCTCCTTCTCATCAACATTTATTATCCTCTTAACTCTTTTTGTTAAGGGCTTGACTACAGTTGAAGAAGGCTCTGCCACTAATGCTCTTTTAGTTTCTCTTCTTGCTGGTGGTTTGGAAGTAGCTTTCTCTTTTCCTTTCTTGGTGGCCATCCTGAAAGAAGGGAAGAGAAAGTAAATTAAATTCAAAGCGATATACAGCAAAGAAGGAAACGGAAAAGAGGGTGATGGATGCACATTAAGATATACTGGCATTATCACATGCTCGCGAGTACATGTGAAAAGCCAACAATGGGAAATAGCTAGTGCATGTAAAGACAAGTGAATGCAAGGTGTTTATTGGCATGCCGGCAAAGGGCATGAGTAGCATAAACCAAGCAATACTTTGTAACAAACCATCACGTTTGTATTGACAATTAAATTCAATTTTAATAATAGTAAAGGAAAGTTGTGAAAAGCAAGCGTTGAATAGTATAACAACATAGAGAAGTGCATAATGCCATTTGAGCTTTTTCACAAACACATAGCATTCATGGTGAAAAAGGTATAGAAATATGAAGGTGAACATGCAAGCAATCCCTTAAATAGAATAAAAATAATTGTCAAACAATTTGCAACAATTCACAAGCATATAATGAGGGATAATGACTCAAAAAATTTCTAACACCATGTAAAAAGGAAAAGAAAAAGAAAGAAAATATGAATAATGAAAAGAAAAAGAAAACAAAAGAAGATACATATAAAATAATAAGAATGATAGAAAAAGAAAGAGGGAAGAAGAAAATAAAACCTTGTTAATGGAGGTGAGAGAGATAGAGAGTGAAAAGTGAGATAGAAGGGGGAAGGGGGAAGGAAGAAATAAGGAGGGAAAAGAAAAACTAGGATTTGGAAGAGAGAAAGATAAGATAATCTGGCAATTTAGGTTGAGCTGTGCGGCGCATGTGACGCGGCCGCGTGGGGCACGCGTTCGCGTGAAGGCGCTTCAAGTAAGGTGACGCGATCGCGTCGGTCACGCGGTCGCGTGACCCATATTATGCTTCTGGCACGAGTGTAGCCTCGCTCCAGCACAACTCTCCTTTACTCTCCCTGTGACGCGGACGGGTCGCTGATGCGATCGCATCGCGTAGCGAAATTTTTTTTTTTTAAAGTAAAAACATGTAAATGCAGATGCATGAAAGTACTAAGAAAGAGAAGAGTTATTGAATAGGAAAAACTAAAAAAAATAAAGAAAAGAACGATCATACCATGGTGGGTTGTCTCCCACCTAGCACTTTGCTTTAACGTCTGTAAGTTGGACGCTCCACTAGTTCAATCTTCTGCTATGTGGGGATCTTCCAAGAGGAAGATCTCAAGCTCCTTGTTTTTCCGCATCTTCTCGCCATGGTATAGCTTCAAGCGTTGTCCATTAACATTAATAAGTTCAGAGCTTGAAGGATGGCTTAGGTGATAAACTCTGTATGGACCTTCCCATCTTGATCTCAACTTGCCTGGCATGAGCCTTAGTCGAGATTTGTAAAGGAGGACTAAATCCCCAGGTTGGAACTCTTTTTACTGCTCTTTTGCCACTGTGTGCTTATATTGTTATTATTCTATTTGCCTACTTGTTTTTCTGTTTTGTTCTTCAATTATACCCTAGAATTTTTGCTTTTCAGGATGTCTGACCCTCAGCGCAAAGGAAAAGGCAAAGCAACCACTAGCAAACAGAAAAGAGGCGAATCCTCTATGTCCATCCTCGACATTATGCATGACGACTCCTGGCGGGAAAAACACTTTACCCCGCAGGAGAAAGCTGACCAGCTCCTCACTGCCAATGATCCAGTTAAATTTGCAAACAGATACTGTGAGCTGAAGTATCCAGTGTTTGCCACTTCCAGGGACCTGTACCTGGAAAGAACTCTGAAAATTCCAGAAGAACTACAGCAGTACACCTCCAAACAGATAAAACAGGGAGCCTGGTTCTTCATGGAGAGAAACTTGACAGAGGTCAATGCTTCCTGGGTCAGAGAGTTTTACTGCAACTATTTCAAGACTTCCCTGGCAGTGCACCTTAGAGGGAAACAGATTTTGGTCACTGAGGAAGCCATTGAGGACATCCTCCACCTTCAGCCTAAATCAGATCAGCCTGACGATTATCAAAAGACTGAAGAGGACATGTGCTTTATGAGATTTGACTGGGATGCTGTCAAGCAGAGAATAGCCCTTGATCCTACTGTCCCTTGGGTCATGGGAAAGAACACAGTGATGCCTAAGGGAATCAAGCTGATTTACCTGAATGATGAGGCTCGGCTCTGGCACCAGATTTTGAGCAACTATGTGATGCCGAGCACTCATGAGACAGAGCTGCCCGCTGCTATGATCACCCTCATCTGGTGTGTGATGGAGGGTAAGGACCTGTACCTTCCACGTTTCATCCGGTACTATATGGCCAGGGTCCATGTCAGAGGAACTCTTCCTTTCCCTTATCTGGTCACCCAGCTAGGCCGTCGAGCTGACGTGCCTTGGGAGCTTGCTGATGAGAAGCCACCTGCTGCAGATTGCAAGAA
>NC_029794.2:112078751-112089914 GCF_000816755.2 Arachis ipaensis | reverse complement strand
TGCATTTTGCACTTTAGTTTATACCTTAGACATTTAGTTTAGTTTGCAATTCTAAACTTATTAGTTATAGAATATGTGGATTAATTAGTATAGTTTACCCCTTTAGCATATAATAGTTTGGTTCAATTGAAAATAAAAGGAAGTAAACTAGAGACTTTAGTAAATTAAAACAATCCACACACCTTGTATATATAGCATTACATGTTAGTTAGTTAACAACATTTTATCAAGGAGGAACATTAAGATTTTAAAAGCCACCCTAATATTTACATTGAGAATAACGGGAACTCTTGAATTCTACTTGCATGACATGTATAACTGATATATAATTTTTGAGCTAGAGAACACACAGCCTGTGAGTTTTGAGCTTAATTGTATGGTTACATTCAAACTATAAATTTCATTCCTGTGTGTTTTGCCCTTCTTTTTCATTCTGATGTTCTTTACTTTGTTTTAATCTATATGTCCAATATAGAATATAGATACATACCAAGAGATGATTGAGGCCATAATTTGAATTTTCCCTCACTTATCCCAAATTAGCCTACCTTTTACATCACCCTTGTTAGCCCCCTTGAGCTTTTTAATCCCCTCTTGTTCTATAAGAACATTACTAGCCTTAAGCAGAAAAACAAAATAAAAATCCCAAGTTGAATCCTTGGTTAGCTTAAGATAGATATTGTGTACAATTTAAGTGTGGAAAATTTTATGGAAACATGGGATGATAGAAACAAAGTAGGAATTTAAAAAGAACAAGTTGTTTCAAAAACAAAAATTGGGAAGCACGCTCATGCGAAATCAAAACAATTAAATTACCATGTGCATTGAAAAAAAATTTTAATAATATTTTCAGTATTTAAATAAGGGGATACAAAAATTCCCCAAATTCAAAATGAAAAGAGTCAATGCACATGGGACAAAATTTTAAAAATTAAAATTAATGCATGAGCTTGCAATACAAAGTGGGAAAAATTTGGGTAAATAGGTAAAGGAACTTTAAAATTATATAAAGTATGTATGTTAGGTGAGATCTTAGACTAATCAAGGATTCACTTATTAGCTCACTTAGCCTTATACATATACCCTTACCTTTACCTTGGCCCCATTACAACCTTGAAAAAGACCTCATGATTTTTGTATGTCTGTATTCCATATTTGTTGATTGGTTAGATGAAGAACAAAGTTTTAGAAAGCAAGGATAGAGAGAAAAATAGAGTGATTAACCCAATAAACACTGAGTGACTAGAGAGTAAACACAAAATCCAGTGAAGGTTCAATAGCTCATCACCATATATCTCTGCTTAATTGTTAATTGTCTTGCAAGTTTGTGAAATATTTTTATCCATCTCAATTGTAAAAGTGCTTTAACATTATCTAAGGTTTGGCTATGCATATATGATTCCTTGAGGATATAAATTAATTTAACTACATGTAAGCTTTATATACAAGTGAATAATAACTAGAATTGCATGACTCATTTAGGTAGTTTGCATTTAGAATAGAATGCATTGCATAAGATTCCACCACTTTAACCTTACCTTATTCTTTATCTTGGATTTAGCATGAGGACATGCTACTGTTTAAGTGTGGGGAGGTTGATAAACCCATATTTTATGATGTATTTTGTGCTCAATTTAAGTGATTTATTCAATTCTTCACTCACTTATTCATGTAATTTGCATGGTTTTACTTTCCCTTCCTTATTATGTGATATATGTGAAAAACATGTTTCCTATGCTTTAGAAATATTAAAATTAATCATCATTTATTACCATTCGATGCTGTGATTTGTGTGTTGAGTGCTTTCAGGCTTTATAGGGCAGGAATGACTTAAAGGATAGGAAACATACAAAAATGGAAGGAAAGCACAAAAATGGAGTTTTGAAGAAAAGGGCAGCGACGCGAACGCATGGACGAAGCGGCCGCGTGCCCAGCGCGAAAAGGTAGCGACGCAGACGCGTGAGTGACGCGAATGCGTGCCTTGAGCAGAATGCAAATGATGCGTACGCGTGAGCAAAGCGAATGCGTGATAAGGAAAACTCCCAGATGACGCGACCGCGTGACCCACGCGGACGCGTGACAGACGCCACGCACCAGAAACTGCAGAAAATGCCCCCAGCGACTTCTGAAGCCCTTTTGGCCCAGATCCAAGACCAGAAAACACAGATTAGAGGTTATAAAGTGGGGGAATGCATCCATTCATAGAGGGGGATATCATCATTCACTTCTCATATTTTAGATGTAGTTTTTAGAGGGAGAGGTTCTCTCCTCTCTCTTAGGATTTAGGATTAGGATTCCTTTTAAAGGAATTAGGATTTCTTATTATTTCAACTTCTTCACAGGTTCAATATTCCTTTAACTTTATATTTCTCTTTTACTTTCAGATACTTTAATGCTTTTCTTTAATTACTTATGTTGCCAAATTGGCTTATGAACCATTCATCTTGGGATTTTCTTTATTTAAATAAATTGAGGTGTTTCAGATTTACGATTCTTATTTAGCTTTTTATATTCTTGGCTTTAATTGATTAATTGGAGGCTCTTGAGTTATCAAACTTATTGTGATTGTTAATTGTTATTTTTGCTAATTGAATTGAATTCCACTAACTCTAGTCTTTCCTTAGGAGTTGGCTAGGACTTGGGGATCTAACTAATTAGTCCACTTGACTTTCTCTTGCTTTCGTAAAGGTTAACTAAGTGGGGTTAAACTCAATTCTCATAAGGATAACTAGGATAGGACTTCCAAATTTTCATACCTTGCCAAGAGTTTTATTAGATATTAATTTATTAATTCCTGTAACTTATTTTCCTTGTTCAAACCTTTCAAAACCCAAAAACACTGTTTTCCATAACTAATAATAAGAACACCTCCCTGCAATTCCTTGAGAAGACGACCCGAGGTTTGAATACTTCGGTTTATAAATTTTATTGGGTTTGTTACTTGTGACAACCAAAACATTTGTAAGAAAGGATTATTGCTTGGTTTAGAAACTATACTTGCAACGGGAATTTATTCTGAATTCTAAACCATCAATCATTCATTCTTTATACCCCTGCTGCTTTTTCAACCCCTCCAGGATCCTCAGACAGGACAAATCTTCGGGACTGGACATAAGGTCGGAAGGTTGTTTGAACTTGAAAATCTTCATATTCCTCTTGTACCAAATCTCTATGCTACTTCTTCTCCTTCTATCCTTCACTTATGGCATCAACGTCTTACCCACACCTCCTTGGGAAAACTGCGTCCTCTTGTGTCTCAGGGTGTTTTGGGTCAGGTTCCAAATGAATCTTTTAATTGCATTTCTTGTCAAAATTCCAAACAACCAGCTTTATCTTTTCACAATAATTCCTCTCTTACTTGCTCCCCTTTTGATCTCATTTACTCTGATGTTTGGGGCCCCGCTCCCACTACTTCTATGAGCGGTGCTTGATACTTTGTCGTTTTCGTTAATGATTATTCACGTTTTACTTGGGTGCTTCTCAGTCATCTCCAACTGATGTTTTTTGTGACAACCGCAGTGCTATTCAGATTGCCCACAATGATGTGTTTCATGAACGCATCAAGCACATCGAGATTGATTGTCACTTTGTCCAGCAACGTATCCTTATTGATGCTGTTCGTCTCATCGCAGTTGGAACACTGGATCAGACTGCTGATATCTCCACAAAGGCTCATCATCCAACTCATTTTCGGACTCTATTATCCAAACTCAAGATGGTATCCTTAGTTCGCACTTGAGTTTGAGGGGGGGGGGATGTTAAGAGAATAATTAGAATCAAATCAGAACAATTAGTATCATTTGTATTTATTTAGCGTATCTGTATATTAATTGTAGGATTCTATGCCTTTATTACTTTGATTCCTCTAGCAGCTATATATAGTCCTTGTACATTGTATTTTTCCTCAGACTAAATAATACACAAAAACACTTTCTTTAGTTTAGTCTCTTGTTTCTAACAAACTCAATTAATAAAATAATTGAATTTAATAAAATAATTTTATGAGAACAATTTGATTAACAAAATAATTTTATATTTATCACTACAAAAAATAAGGGGTTAATCACGGAAAAAATTATGGCTAAATTCGATAATGCTTTTGCCACGAATGAAGATCGGGAGAGGCGTGACGTGTTTTTAATTAGGCATGGTTTTTGATCAGTCAACCACAGTTTTAACACTCATAGAGACTTTTTGTTAGCCACAAATTTTGTACATTTAGATACACTCTATTTTCTGACAAAATGAAATGATACATAACAATATTTTTGTTTTTGCCACGCTTTACCTGTAATAAAAATGGTAAAAAGGTCGGTTGTTTAGCCACAAATTTTTTCGTGGCTAATATTGATGGGTTATTTAACAACAATTTTTTTCGTGACAAAATAAAAACATGTAAAATTAAGGTTAAGCTTTTGCCATGCTTTATTTGTAGTTAGCATAAGCAGTCCGGAACTTGCTCCCCTTTTGATCTCATTTACTCTGATGTTTGGGGCCCCGCTCCCACTACTTCTATGAGCGGTGCTCGATACTTTGTCGTTTTCGTTGATGATTATTCACGTTTTACTTGGGTTTATTTGATGACTAATCGCCATGAGTTACCTCAGATCTATATCAACTTTGCGACTATGATTAAAACTCAGTTTTCCAAGGTCATTAAGGTTTTTCGACGTGATAATGCTATGGAATACCGTGATTCCAAACTCTTAACCTTTCTTGCAGAACAGGGTACTTTGTCTGAGTTTTCTTGTCCTGGTACGTCTCAATAAAATGGCAGAGCTGAGCGCAAACACCGTCACATTCTTGATTCCGTCCGTGCAATGCTTCTTTCTTCTTCGTGTCCTGAACGTACTTGGGGTGAAGCTGTTCTTACTGCTGTTCATGTTATCAATAGACTCCCTTCTTCTGTTCTTGGTAACGTTACTCCCTTTGAGCGTCTTTATCATACCTCCCCAGATTATAGTTCTCTTCGAGTTTTCGGTTGTGTATGTTTTGTTCTTCTTTAGCCTCATGAACATAGTAAACTTGAACCTCGGGCTCGTATGTGTTGTTTCCTTGGTTATGGCACTGAACACAAGGGTTATCATTGTTGGGATCCTCTCTCTAAACGTATCCGTATATCTCGTCGTGTTGTCTTCTGGGAGCATCACATGTTTTCTCGGTTCTCCTCCTTTGAGTCCATTCTTCCTACTCAATCACCTTTTTCACTAACCCCAATGTTGATCTTTTTCCTAGTGATGATTCTACAGGTTCTATCTCGAGTGACCCTCCACAGCCTCCTGTTCTTTCGCCTTCTCCATCTCCCAATGATTCCAGACTGGGCGATGATCCTACTCCTACTGTCATGCCTCCTCCTCCCACTCGTTCTTCTAGGGTAAGAAATCAACCTCCTCATCTTCTTGATTATCATTGCTTTTCTACTATCCTTCATCAATATTAACCTAAGTCATTCAGAGAAGCCTCGACAAATCCACATTGGCAACAAGCAATGCAGGAAGAAATACAGGCACTTGAAAAAGTACACACTTGGGATTTGGTTGATCCTCCTTCTAATAAGGAAGTTGTGGAAAGCAGATGGGTATACAAGATCAAGACTCGCTCTGATGGTTCTATTGACCGTTATAAGGCATGGTTGGTTGCTCAGGGTTGTATGCAAGATTATGGTATTGACTACGAAGAGACTTTTGCTCCTGTTGCTTGGCTCACATCTGTTCGGGCTCTTCTTGCTATTGCTGCGGTCAAGAAATGGTCTCTCAGTCAGATGGACGTGATGAATGCATTTCTTAATGGAGATTTGAAAAAGATGGTCTATATGAAACCCCCTCCGGGTTATACTTGTCCTTCTAGCAAAGTTTGTCTCCTTCGCAAGGCACTTTATGGACTTAAGCAAGCTCCTCGTGAATGGTTTGACTAGTTCAGCACTACCATATGCAATCTTGGTTTCATTTGCAGCCCTCATGAGAATGCTCTCTTCATTCATAAAAGCGAACGTGGAGTTGTTCTTCTACTTCTGTATGTTGATGACATGATCATTACTGGAGATGATGTTGATGGTATCTCTGCTCTTAAGGGATCTCTTCAGCGTACTTTTGAGATGAAAGATCTTGGTTCTCTCAGCTACTATCTTGGTCTAGAGATCATATCCACAGATGATGGCATCTATCTCTCTCAGGCTAAATATGCTTCAGATCTCCTTGCTCGAGCCTTGAGCCGGAATTACAGATAGTCGCACTGAGTCCACTCCTCCTGAGCCTAATGTTCGATTTACTCCTATGGATGGTACTGTTCTGGATAATCCTACTCTTTATCGACAACTAGTTGGCGCACTCGTCTACTTAACTATCACCCGACCAGACATCGCCTATCCGGTTTATGTTCTTAGCCAGTTCTTGTCTGCTCCTCCTGCTACTCACTATGCGGCAGTTCTTCGCATTCTTCGCTACATCAAAGGTACCCTATTCCATGGCCTTTATTTTTCTGCCCATTCCTCTTTATCCTTTCAGGCATACTCAGATGCTGATTAGGCTGGTGATCCTACTGATCATCGTTCTACTACTGGTTATTGTTTGTTTCTTGACGACTCTCTCATTTCCTGGCGAGCTAAGAAGCAAACATTCACTGCTTGATCCAGCACAGAAGCTGAATATCGTGCTCTTGTTGACACCACTGCTGAAGTTATCTCGATTTGTTGGCTTCTCGTAGACTTGGGTACTTCTCAGTCATCTCCAACTGATGTTTTTTGTGACAACCGCAGTGCTATTCAGATTGCCCACAATGATGTGTTTCATGAACGCATTAAGCACATCGAGATTGATTGTCACTTTGTCCAGCAACGTATCCTTATTGATGCTGTTTGTCTCATCCCAGTTGGAACACTGGATCAGACTGCTGATATCTTCACAAAGGCACATCATCCAACTCGTTTCCGGACTCTATTATCCAAACTCAAGATGGTATCCTTAGCTCGCACTTGAGTTTGAGGGGGGGATGTTAAGAGAATAATTAGAATCAAATCAGATCAATTAGTATCATTTGTATTTATATAGCGTATCTGTATATTAATTGTAGGATTCTATGCCTTTTTTACTTTGATTCCTCTAGCAGCTATATATAGTCCTTGTACATTGTATTTTTCCTCAGACTGAATAATACACAAAAACACTTTCTTTAGTTTAGTCTCTTGTTTCTAACAAACTTAATTAATAAAATAATTGAGTTTAATAAAATAATTTTATGAGAACAATTTGATTAACAGAATAATTTTATATTTATCACTACAAAAAACAAGGGGTTAATCACGGAAAAAATTATGGCTAAATTCGATAATGCTTTTGCCACGAATGAAGATCGGGAGAGGTGCGACGTGTTTTTAATTAGGCACGGTTTTTGATCAGTCAACCACAGTTTTAACACTTATAGAGACTTTTTGTTAGCCACAAATTTTGTACATTTAGATACACTCTATTTTCTGACAAAATGAAATGATACATAACAATATTTTTGTTTTTGCCACGCTTTACCTGTAATAAAAATGGTAAAAAGGTCGGTTGTTTAGCCACAAATTTTTTCGTGTCTAATATTGATGGGTTATTTAACAACAATTTTTTTCGTGACAAAATAAAAACATGTAAAATTAAGGTTAAGCTTTTGCCATGCTTTATTTGTAGTTAGCATAAGCAGTCCGGATTTTTTTCACATTTTTTTCGTAATTAATATTGATGGGTTATTTAACAACACATCATTAAGTGACTAATTGGATATTTTTTATTTTAAAAAATAATTTTTAGGTGTTAACCAGCTTTATCTTTTCACAATAATTCCTCTCTTGCTTTCTCCCCTTTTGATCTCATTCACTCTGATGTTTGGGGCCCCGCTCCCACTACTTCTATGGGCGGTGCTCGATACTTTGTCATTTTCATTGATGATTATTCACATTTTACTTGGGTTTATTTGATGACTAATCGCCATGAGTTACCTCAGATCTATATCAACTTTGCTACTATGATTAAAACTCAGTTTTCCAAGGTCATTAAGGTTTTTCGACGTGATAATGCTATGGAATACCATGATTCCAAACTCTTAACCTTTCTTGCAGAACAGGGTACTTTGTCTGAGTTTTCTTGTCTTGGTACGTCTCAACAAAATGGCAGATCTGAGCGCAAACACCGTCACATTCTTGATTCCGTCCGTACAATGCTTCTTTCTTCTTCGTGTCCTGAACGTACTTGGGGTGAAGCTGTTCTTACTGCTGTTCATGTTATTAATAGACTCCCTTCTTCTGTTCTTGGTAACGTTACTCCCTTTGAGCGTCTTTATCATACCTCCCCAGATTATAGTTCTCTTCGAGTTTTTGGTTGTATATGTTTTGTTCTTCTTCAGCCTCATGAACATAGTAAACTTGAACCTCGGGCTCGTATGTGTTGTTTCCTTGGTTATGGCACTGAACACAAGGGTTATCGTTGTTGGGATCCTCTCTCTAAACATATCAGTATATCTCGTCATGTTGTCTTCTGGGAGCATCACATGTTTTCTCGGTTCTCCTCCTTTGAGTCCATTCCTCCTACTCAGTCACCTTTTTCACTAACCCCAATGTTGATCTTTTTCCTAGTGATGATTCCGCAGGTTCTATCTCGAGTGACCCTCCATAGCCTCCTGTTCTTCCGCCTTCTCCATCTCCCAATGATTCCAGACCGGACGATGATCCTACTCCTACTGTCATGCCTCCTCCTCCCACTCGTTCTTCTAGGGTAAGAAATCAACCTCCTCATCTTCTTGATTATCATTGCTTTTCTACTATCCTTCATCAACATGAACCTAAGTCATTCAGAGAAGCCTCGACAAATCCACATTGGCAACAAGCAATGCAGGAAGAAATACAGGCACTTGAAAAAGTATACAATTGGGATTTGGTTGATCCTCCTTCTAATCATGAAGTTTTGGAAAGCAGATGGGTATACAAGATCAAGACTCGCTCTGATCATTCTATTGACCGTTATAAGGCATGGTTGGTTGCTCAGGATTGTATGCAAGAATATGGTATTAATTACGAAGAGACTTTTGCTCCTGTTGCTCGGCTCACATCTGTTTGGGCCCTTCTTGCTATTGTTGCGGTCAAAAAATGGTCTCTCAGTCAGATGGACGTGAAAGAATGCATTTCTTAATGGAGATTTAAAAAAGACGGTCTATATGAAACCCCCTCCGGGTTATCCTTGTCCTTCTAGCAAAGTTTATCTCCTTCGCAAGGCACTTTATGGACTTAAGCAAGCTCCTCGTGAATGGTTTGACCACCATATGCAATCTTGGTTTCATTTGCAGCCCTCATGAGAATGCTCTCTTCATTCGTAAAAGCGAACGTGGAGTTGTTCTTCTACTTCTGTATGTTGATGACATGATCATTACTGGAAATGATGTTGATGGTATCTCTGCTCTTAAGGGATCTCTTCAACGTACTTTTGAGATGAAAGATCTTGGTTCTCTCAGCTACTTTCTTGGTCTAGAGGTCACATCCACAGATGATGGCATCTATCTCTCTCAGGCTAAATATGCTTCAGATCTCCTTACTCGAGCCTCGAGCCGAAATTACAGATAGTCGCACTGAGTCCACTCCTCCTGAGCCTAATGTTCGATTTACTCCTATGGATGGTACTGTTCTGGATAATCCTACTCTTTATCGACAGCTAGTTGGAGCACTCGTCTACTTAACTATCACCCGACCAGACATCGCCTATCCGGTTTATGTTCTTAGCCAGTTCTTGTCCGCTCCTCGTGCTACTCACTATGCGGCAGTTCTTCGCATTCTTTGCTACATCAAAGGCACCCTATTCCATGGCCTTTATTTTTCTGCCCATTCCTCTTTATCCCTTCAAGCATACTCAGATGCTGATTGGGCTGGTGACCCTACTGATCGTCGTTCTACTACTGGTTATTGTTTGTTTCTTGGCGACTCTCTCATTTCCTAGCGAGCTAAGAAGCAAACATTCACTGCTCGATCCAGCACAGAAGCTAAATATCGTGCTCTTGCTGACACCACTGCTGAAGTTATATCGATTCGTTGGCTTCTCGCCGACTTGGGAGCTCCTCAGTCATCTCCAACTGATATTTTTTGTGACAACCGCAGTGCTATTCAGATTGCCCACAATGATGTGTTTCATGAACGCATCAAGCACATCGAGATTGATTGTCACTTTGTCCAGCAACGTATCCTTATTGATGTTGTTTGTCTCATTGCAGTTGGAACACTGGATCAGACTGCTGATATCTTCACAAAGGCTCATCATCCAACTCGTTTCCAGACTCTATTATCCAAACTCAAGATGGTATCCTTAGCTCCCACTTGAGTTTGAGGGGGGGGGGGAGATGTTAAGAGAATAATTAGAATCAAATCAGATCAATTAGTATCATTTGTATTTATATAGCGTATCTGTATATTAATTGTAGGATTCTATGCCTTTATTACTTTGATTCCTCTAGCAGCTATATATAGCCCTTGTACATTGTATTTTTTCTCAGACTGAATAATACACAAAAACACTTTCTTTAGTTTAGTCTCTTGTTTCTAACAAACTCAATTAATAAAATAATTGAGTTTAATAAAATAATTTTATGAGAACAATTTGATTAACAAAATAATTTTATATTTATCACTACAAAAAACAAGGGGTTAATCACGGAAAAAATTATGGCTAAATTCGATAATGCTTTTGCCACGAATGAAGATCGGGAGAGGTGCAACGTGTTTTTAATTAGGCACGGTTTTTGATCAGTCAACCACAGTTTTAACACTCGTAGAGACTTTTTGTTAGCCACAAATTTTGTACATTTAGATACACTCTGTTTTCTGACAAAATGAAATGATACATAACAATATTTTTGTTTTTGCCACGCTTTACCTATAACAAAAATGGTAAAAAGGTCGGTTGTTTAGCCACAATTTTTTTTGTGGCTAATATTGATGGGTTATTTAACAACAATTTTTTTCATGACAAAATAAAAACATGTAAAATTAAGGTTAAGCTTTTGCCATGCTTTATTTGTGGTTAGCGTAAGCAGGCCTGATTTTTTTCACATTTTTTTCGTGACTAATATTGATGGGTTATTTAACAACACATCATTAAGTGACTAATTGGATATTTTTTATTTTAAAAAATAATTTTTAGGTGTTAA
>NC_029794.2:112075607-112078452 GCF_000816755.2 Arachis ipaensis | reverse complement strand
ATATATACTAGTATTTTTAAAATAAAAAATATTATTTGTACACTAAAATCAGCTATTAAAATTAGCCACTAATGTATTTATATATAAAATACATGTGTGGTTTAATTTATTTTCAATGTGTATTTGACTATTTGTATTTCAACATGTATTTTATACTGATGCCTGATTTTAGTGTACATGTAGCATTACTCTTTTAAAATATTTTACATTAAGAGATACTATTAAATAAACAATTGTAATCAATAATAAACCACAATATATAAAAAACTAAATAACAATGGTCCTAAATATGCATTGTTCATATAAATATATGAAAAAAATTAAATAAACCAAGTTCTATAATTCTATACGAAAAATAAAATTATCTCTAATAACATAGTTTAAACTAGATATATCTAAAGATTAAACTAACAAGCTATGAGGTGCATTAAGTTCGACTAAGTGTATGGCACATCATCTAAGAAAGTAGGTACTTCATTACCATACTTTTATTGTGGAGAGTTTCTACTTTATCCTTAACTTGTTGAAGTTGCCTCTCTAAATCTGCGACGTGCTATTGCGATACACTGCTAGAACCTCCACAATTTACAACTCCAAAGATATGCTTTGACTTACCAAAACCATTAGGACATATAGCATTACTAAAACTACGGACTCACTAATCATGCTCAAGACTATAGACTTTTCCAATTACATCATCTGGATGAGCCAATACTTTCAAAGGAACACCTTTACTGGCAGCACTCTCTTAATCTTATGGCAAATGCTCTGATATTTATTCCTACAAACAAATGTGCATTGCATTGGATTAGTGTATACACATGATTAATTTAAAAAATTGAGTAACATAACACAAAAATATTCAAACACTTACTGCTAATCTTTATCCTTCTCCGCTTACATAACTCCCATCTTTCTTTAATAAAGTTGATAAAATAACCTCACTTTGACATACAGGTCGTTCTAATTTTTTTCCACTTACATGAAGGATTCATATCTATAATTTCTTTCTTTCTCTTGTTAGGATAGAAGTATTGACCTCATAAATTATATTTATGGGCTTTTCATCTATTAGCTAAGGTCTTTAGAGTCCATTTGACGCTAGCAACATAATCAAACTCAAAATTTTTCTTAAAAGAATTTCCAATTAAAATCTATTCTTCAATGATGATAAATCAAGAAAAATGAGACATTAAAGTGAAGTTACTTCAATAAATTCCAATTGCATTTTTGTGTTAGCTTCTGGCATCTCATCCCATCTTTTGATTGATATGGGACAAAATCTTAATTGATGAGCTACTTGACCAAGAAATATTATATAGATTCAAGCTATTATCTCGATCTTGTCCATCGACATCCAATCACTACAAAATTCTTATTTGTTTGTGGAAGTTTTTTAGTGAGAGTTATTAAAAGCTCCACAATATAGTTTATTTGTAACAATTTTAAAGAGTTGACAAAAACTCCCACCGTTTGTTTTCACTTTTCAACCCAATTAATTATAAAAAATCCAACCCAAACAAATATTTACCTAAGCCCATACCAAAAATAAAAAAATGAAAGAGTTATTCGAGAGAGAGAGAGAGAGAGAACAAGCAGGGAGAGTCTGAAACCCTAGAATCACGATTCCATCGCCACCGCCATTCATCTCCTTGCCGCCGTTGCCGCCAAGTTTCCTCCGTCAACCGTCGTCCGATGGAGTTATGAATGGAGGCCAGGTTCACACATTCATCCACTATTCTCTCTCTCTCTCTCTCTCTCTCTCTCTCTCTCTTTGACTTTTCCAATTCTTTTTTTAATTATCGCTTTTCGTTGTTTGCATTGAGGCAAGCTCACAGAGGAAGAAGCTCAGGCTCTTTCAAAGAGGTCAATAAAAACGCTCTTTCTCTCAAATAAGATCTATTTTCAGGTTTTTTTTGTTCTCTATTTTTGATTTCTTCGTTTTCTAATTTGATTCGCCTACTAGAAAATGTGTTATCTTCAATTCCCTTCGAATTGATATGTTGTTTCTTCTTTTTTTTTCTTTCAAACTTTAGTGATTTTCTATTCTTCAATCTTTGTGTTTTCTATTTTTCATTTAGTTGTTTTAGTAAGTATGATTATTGATTAGATTGTTCTTTATGATATGATGGCATGCCTGTTAATTGATTCCGGAAATGCCTCAAATGATAAATAGAATTTGTGTGTTTGCATTTTGTGGCTGATCTCTGTCTCTCCTCTGCCGTCGTCATGCCTCTATCTTCTATCTTAGCATGTTATACTGATAAACCCATATTTTGTGATATGTTTTATGCTTAGTTTGAGTGATTTATTCAATCCTTTACCCACTTATTCATATTAATTGCATGGTTTTACTTTCCCTTCCTTATTATGTGATGTATGTGAAAAACATGCTTCCTATGCTTAGAAATTAATTATTTTAATTACCTTTATTTCCATTCGATGCCGTGATTAGTGTGTTGAGTAGTTTCAGATCTTCTAAGGCAGGAATGACTTAAAGGATGGAAAGGAAACATACAAAAATGGAAGGAAAGCACAAAACGGAGTTCTTGAAGAAACTGGCATCCACGCGATCGCATGGGCGACGCGGCCGCATGCCAGCGCGAAAAGGCATTGACGCGGCCGCATGACTGACGCGACCGCGCGCCTCGAGAGAAACACATATGATGCGGTCGCATGACTGACGCGACCGCGTGACAGGGAAAACTCCGAATGACGCGACCGCGTGACCCACGCGGACGCGTGACAGAGGCCACGCACCAGCAATTGCAGAAAATGCTCATAGCGAATTCTGAAGCCCTTTTTGGCCCAAATCCAAGTCCAGAAGGCATAGACCAGAGGTTAT
>NC_029794.2:112072931-112075588 GCF_000816755.2 Arachis ipaensis | reverse complement strand
TTTGTAAGAAAGGTTGATTGCTTGGTTTAGTAACTATACTTGCAACGAAAGTTTACTATAACCTCTAAACCATCAGTCTTCCTCTCTTCAAAAATGGCGCCGTTGCCGGGGAACTGCAATCGTGTGCCTTATTATTGGTTATTGTAAATATTTTTCTTTTACTTGTTATTTGTCTTTATTTTCCCTTTTTATTTTTATTAGCTACTTTGAATTCTCACCCCTTTCGCTTTGAGTTTGGTTCTAACGTTATTGAAAGGAATGGAAGTTATAACAGAAATATGCATCAAGGTCAGACCAATCAAAGATGGATGGAGCCAAGAGGACCTGATCAACCCTTTAGGCAACAACACCCTCCAAGATATCATGGACAAAGACCATTCTACAATGCATACCAAGGTAATAGACATGGTGGACAACCTTGTAATTACCAATAAGCCCCACCCTATGCTTATAGACCATCCTCTCAACATAACTCCGAACCACCACACTCACAAGCTCCTTTTCGCCATTCACCACCATATGATCCTCATTTACCCCGATTCCAATTCAATTACTCCTAAACGTCACCACTTCCCCATGTACCACGTCCAAATCTATCACCCTGAGAATCAGAGGTTCGCCTCGAGGAAACAGTAGATCAACTTCAAACGACCCTTCATCAACTGGAGCAAGCAGTAAGGCAATTAGCTTCTAGACGTTCGAACATTCAAGGGCCTCCCAGAGCCCCATGTGGACAATCTAACGAAGAACGTAGCATGAAGGAGATATTAGAAACTCCTGTGGACAAGACAGAGCATGCCTTCGTACTAGAACAAGTAGAGGAAGCTGTCATTATACACAAAGAAGAGTTGGTTGAAGACTTAGGAGACGCTGAACCTCCATGGGAATCCAAAGTTGTGGAGCATTCTGTCAAGGATGTTACAATTGATGCTAAGGAGGATTGTGCGCAATCCCCAGAGCAAGTCTCTCATGAAGAACTAGACAGAATAACCCAAGAAGCAAGTTTCCTTGATGATGATAATCTCAAGTCAAGTTCTTCTGGTAATGAACTTGCATCCGCGAGTGAATTCTCTGAGATCGAAGAGTCTTCCCCAAGTGAATACGAAGATGATACGGAGGTAGATTTCTCTCAATCTCCAGTCTATGACTTAAGTAATGAGGAAGACATAGATGGCTTTGATCAGGACATGGATACATTTGAAGAATCTTGCAAGGAAGTGGAGAATTTCACAGAAGAGCACAAGGGAGTAGAACTCACAGAACCACTGGAACCACCTATCCCAAGGCCATTACCACCCAATACAAGCTTCAAGTGGGTACAATCCTTAACCTTTAACTGTATTTTTTCACTTGAATATGGTTTGCTTGAAACAGATGGCCTGCTTAGAGCTCTCTGCGGCTTTAAGAGTAAGCGGAAAATGGCTCATACTCAGAGCTGGTGCACAAGGTTTAATAAGGTTCCACGCTTCAACTCGAAGTGCACGGATTGGCATCATGATCAATTGGAAGGATCTCGGAAAACGTTTGGTTATCCTGGTGAGAATCTAATTTCTAAACCGCCCAGATGGAAAAGTATAGATCAAGACGAAGGCGGATTTAAAAGCAAAGTTTGGGATCCTGGAATCTATGCTGACATTCGTCACCCCGGGAGCTTGAGAATTTGTTTGAAGCTGCTCAGAAGCTTCACATGCCTAGTTTGGGACCCTGGAGGCTATTGGTATTCCAAGCATTAGTGGAGATTTTTGGATGAATTTAAGCATAAGCCACCATAACAGGAAGCTCATCCAATGTCCAACTTAAGGACTTTAACTAAAAGTGTTAGGTGGGAGACAACCCACCATGGTATGATCGTTCCTTTTTCAATTTTTTATTTAGTTTTATTTGTTTTCAAGTTTTATTTTATTTTATTATATTGAACCTGGAGTTTTGCATCGCATTCATATTAATCATTGCATTCTGCATACTGCATATAAAAAAAAGGTGCGCGACGCGACCGCATCATCCACGCGATTGCGTCAAGTTGCGAAAAACACTTCCCACGCGACCGCGTCATTCACGCGGCCGCGTGCCCTGGAGATCGGCGTAAACATCCAACGTCCAGAAAGTTAGGCTGGAATCGTGCGGCCATCGTGCGTTTTGCACAAAATGCCCACGCGATCGCGTCCCTGACGCGATCACGTCACTTGCACAACATCAATCCCACGCGATAGCGTGAGCGACGCGATCGCGTCGCAAGGATTGCACAACACCCCAAAAGGAGACAGAGAGTTGCGCTTAAACGACGCTGGAATCGTGCGTTTAGCACAATTTCCAGCGACGCGATCGCATGCCCCAAGTGATCGCGTCATTCAATCCCTGATCCATTCCACGCGACCGCGTGCCCCACGCGATCGCGTCAACCACCATTTCAGCCCAACCACGCGACCGCGTGCCCCACGCGATCACGTGGATTCAAATTTATAACCCCACCATTCACGCGAACCCTATCAGTCGCGCCCCCCAAACCCCTCTCTTCCCTCTCTTCTTCTCCAATCACACCACCACCACCCAGCCACCACCATGCCACCGCCAGACGCCGCCGACCACCCAGACCCCGCCGCCACCCACCCCCTTCCTCCTTCCCCCTTCTTTCTTCTTCTTCCTTCTTCTTTCCCCTT
>NC_029794.2:112033337-112072819 GCF_000816755.2 Arachis ipaensis | reverse complement strand
CCCCGCCGACCACCCAGACACCGCCGCCCCCCACCCCCTTTCTTCCCTCCCCCCTCTTTCTTCTTCTTCCTTCTTCTTCCTCCCTCCACCGCCCCTGCCCTCCTCCGCGATCACCACCACCGCGCCGCCGTCACCGCCCAGCGCCACCCACGCCCCCTTCCTTCCCCTATTACCCCCTACCCCCATTACCCCTACCTTTCCTTCCCTTCCTCCGAACAGCAGCCACCGCCGCTGCGCCACTCTCTTCCACCGCGCCGGACACCACCACCGCTGTCCCCAGCCACCTCTCTGCCCCACTCTCTTTCCTACGCCTACCAGGTTCCGACGAACGCCACCCTTCTATCCTTTGTAGTTAATTCATATTTTTCTGTTTATGTTCATCTTTAGGCTAGTTAGATATGCATGTTGTAGTAGATTTTAGGTTGTTAGGTAGCCTAGGATGTGGTTAGTGGATTTAGGCCTGATTAATTGCACTGTTCGTGTTTCTTGTTTCATTATTTTCGCAATTCTGCTGTTGCTTTGATGTTAGTTTAGTTCGTATGATGTAATTTCTTGTTTCATGCTGCTCTTTACTCTGATTTTTCATGATTCTTATTTCTTATATGTAATTGCAGCTTTATTTTTGATTCATATGAACTATTCTGTTGCTGTTTATTTTCCGGGACAATCCAATTTTAGCCGGAATGCTGCCCAAATTTTTATAAACTGTTTTTGACTTTCATTCATGTTTTGGTTTTGGCTATTTAAACTCTGCTTTACTCCGCTTTTAACCAAACCAATTCATGAATGCCAGGGCAAGCTTTCTTATTCTTTTTGATTTCCTGGTTCATAATTTGCATTTTTGATGTTTGATTCCAATTTTTGCTATTTCTATATCTATTTGAATCATTATCAACCTGTTTTCCTTATTTGGATATGAGTTACTTATAGCTTCTAACTGTGAATACTTGTTACTTGGAATATTTTCATTATGCCACTTACTTTAACCCACTTTTTACTAACTTACTAATGTTAACTTCCTAAACTCTTTTTCAATTCTAACCAACCTAACCTTTCAAAACTTCTCTTCTGATTTTCTTTCACTTTCTTTTAACATTCTAACCATGGCATGATGTTAATTTTTCTATTTAACATGAATTCAATTACATTTTGGATTGTGAATTTTTCTTTTCAGACTTTTAACTCCTATTCAATCTTTAATGCACATTTACTTAGCTCATATTCATTACACTCCTGCTCCTTTGCCACTATGTGCTTCTTTTGTTAATTGCCTCCTTGTTTTCCTGTTTTTATTATATCCTTGAATTCTGTTTTTCAGGATGTCGGACTCCCACAGAAAAGGGAAAGGAAAGGCTACTACTGGCAAACAAAAAAGAGGAGAATCCTCTATGTCTATCATAGATCTCATGCATGATGCCTCCTTGCGGGAGAAAAATTTTACCCCGCAGGAGAAGGCCGACCAGCTACTCCCTACTACTGATCCAGTAAAGTTTGCAAACCAATACTGTGAGCTGAGGTATCCAGTGTTTGCAGCCTCCAGGAACTTATACCTGGAGAGAACTTTGAAGATCCCAGAAGAACTCCAGCAATACACCTCTGACCAGATCAAACAAAGAGGCTGGTTCTTCCTGGAAAGACCCCTGACTGAGGTCAATGCATCTTGGGTAAGGGAATTCTACTGCAATTACTTCAAGACTTCCCTAGATGCAGTGAACCTAAGAGGGAAGCAGATTCTGGTCACTGAAGAGGCCATAGAGGATGTTCTGAAGCTTCTTCCTAAATCTGATCAGCTGGATGGTTATCAAAAAGCTGACGAAGATATGCGCTTCATGAAGTTTGATTGGGATGCAGTCAAGGCCAGGATAGCCCTTGACCCGACCGTTCCTTGGATTATGGGTCAGAACACCACCATGCCAAAGGGAATCAAGCGGATTTACTTAAATGATGAGGCTCGGCTATGGCATCAGATACTTAGCAACTTCATTATGCCGAGTACTCACGAGACTGAGATACCAGCTACTATGATCACCCTCCTATGGTGTGTGATGGAGGGTAAGGACCTGTACCTGCCACGCTTTATCCGGTACTATATGGCCAGGGTCCACGTCTGAGGCACTCTTCCCTTTCCTTATCTGATTACACAGCTAGGCCGTCGAGCTGACGTGCCTTGGGAGGATGCTGATGAAAAGCCACCTGCTGCAGAATGCAAGAAGATTATCCCGCACAGCAGGAACTTTCTGGCTTTGGGCTACAGACCTCCATTCCTTACTGCTACTGCTGAGACAGCCACACCATCTGCCGGCCCCTCTTCTTCCACAGCAACCCCAGCTACCCCTGCCACCACCACTGCACCTCCACCTGCCCCAGAGCCCATCTATCATCTAGTGCACCGCCTGTTTCGATGGCTTGACCAGATGGAGCGTCGCAACAAGCGACGCTATGAGCACCTGAAGCTGATGATACGATCTGGCGACATCCCCTCCGAGCCTGACACACCATCCAAGGCATCTGAGGAGGAGGCGGATGATCACGAGGCAGAGACCCACCCACAGAGTGAGGCCGAGCAAGCAGGCACAACACAGGCCACATCACATCAGGAGGCCCCGCCTCAGATTCAGGATGCAGATCCTGAGATCCCTATTCAGACAGCCCCTCTTCTACAGTAGGCAGATCTTCAGACCACCACCACAGAGACTCCAGCTACCCACCCTTCCAGTGATGACACCTCTTCACACCCAGCTTGAGTGAGCATCGGGGACGATGCTACATTTTAAGTGTGGGGAGGTCGCCATCTCTGGCGTATTTTTTGGTGAACCACTACAGACTCTTTTTATTTTATTTTGCTACTTTTCTGTATTTTTCTTTTTATTTTTATTTTTTCTCTTCTCAGTACTTATATATTGCTATTTTTATGTATTTATACTCTATTTTCTACATTTTGCATTTTTAGTTCATATTTCAGCCTTTTAGTTTAGTTGCAATTCTAACTTATTAGTTATAGAAATTGTGGATTGATTAGTATAGTTTACCCTTTTTGGCATATGATAGCTTAGTTTAAATTGAAAAATATGAAAAGGAAGTAAACTAGAGACTTGAACTTAAGAACAACAATCCACACACCTTGTATATATAGCATTACATGTTAGTTAGTTAACAACATTTCATCAAGGAGAAACACTAGAACTTCAAAGCCACCTTAAGTTTTACATTGAGAATAATGGAAATTTTTAACTAAACCTGCATGACATACATAACTGATATATGATTTTTGAGTTAGAGAACACACAGCCTGTGAGTTTTGAGCTTAATTGTATGGTTACATTCAAACCATAATATTTTATTCCTGTGTGTTCCGCCCTTCTTATTTATTCTGGTGTTCTTTACTTTGTTTTAATCTATATGTCCGATTATAGAATATAATTACATACCAAGAGAGTGATTGAGGCCATTGTTTGATTTTTAGCTCACTTATCCCAAAATAGCCTACCTTTTACATCACCCTTGTTAGCCCCCTTGAGCCTTTAAATCCTCTTTTATTCTATAAACCACATTACTAGCCTTAAGCAGAAAAACAAAATAAAAATCCCAAGTTGAATCCTTGGTTAGCTTAAGATAGAAATTGTGTATGGTTTACATGTGAGAAACCTATTGGGAACATGGATGATAAAAACAAAAGGTAGAAAAGTTGAAAAGAATAAAATTTAAATAAAAGTTTTGGGAAGCATGCTCATATGAAATCAAAATAATTGAATTACCATGTGCATTAAAAAAATGTTATTTTTTTCAGTATTTGAATAAAGGGGACACAAAAGAATTCCCTAATGTGAAATAAAGCAATGCACATGGAATAAAAATAATAAACATTGAAACATGAGCATGTAACATCAAAAATGGGAAAATATGGGAAAATAGGTAAAGAAGCTTTGCTTTAGAAAGTATGTATGTTAGGTGAGATCTTAGACTAATTAAGGATTCACTTATTAGCTCACTTAGCCTTATACATATACCCTTACCTTTACCTTGGCCCCATTACAACCTTAATTAAAGACCTCATGACTTTTGTATGTATATTCTATAGTTGTTGATTGGTTAGATGAAGAACAAAGTTGTAGAAAGAAAGGATAAAAAGAAGAATAGAGTGATTAACCCAATAAACACTGAGTGACTAGAGAGTAAACACAAAATCCAGTGAGGGTTCAATAGCTCATTAACATATATCTCTGCTAAAATATATATATATATAACTCCTTGAGAATGTGAATTAATTCAACTACATGTAAGCTTTATATACAAGTGAATAAAAATTAGAATTACATGATGCATGTAGGTAGTTGCATTTAGATTAGATTGCATTGCATGGCATTCCACCACTTTAACCTTACTTTTTACCTTGGATATAGCATGAGGACATGCTATTGTTTAAGTGTGGGGAGGTTGATAAACCCATATTTTGTGATATGTTTTATGCTTAGTTTGAGTGATTTATTCAATCCTTTACCCACTTATTCATATTAATTGCATGGTTTTACTTTCCCTTCCTTATTATGTGATGTATGTGAAAAACATGTTTCCTATGCTTAGAAATTAATTATTTTAATTACCTTTATTTCCATTCGATGCCGTGGTTAGTGTGTTGAGTAGTTTCAGATCTTCTAAGGCAGGAATGACATAAAGGATGGAAAGGAAACATACAAAAATGGAAGGAAAGCACAAAACGGAGTTCTTGAAGAAACTGGCATCCACGCGATCGCATGGGCGACGCGGCCGCATGCCAGTGCGAAAAGGCATTGACGCGGCCGCATGACTGACGCGACCACGCACCTCGAGCGAAACACATATGATGCGGTCGCATGACTGACGCGACCGCGTGATAGGGAAAACTCCGAATGACGCGACCACGTGACCCACGCGGACGCGTGACAGAGGCCACGCACCAGCAATTGCAGAAAACGCTCATAGCGAATTCTGAAGCCCTTTTTGGCCCAAATCCAAGTCCAGAAGGCATAGACCAGAGGTTATGAAGTGGGGGAATGCATCCATTCAAGGAGAGTCTCCACTTTAGTTAGTTTTCATGATTTAGATTTATTTTAGAGAGAGGTTCTCTCCTCTCTCTTCTCTCTGTAGTATTAGGATTTAGAATTAGGATTTTATTCGCTTTCAGGATTATCTCTTTATCAGGTTCAATATTCTCTTTTATTTACTTTTGCAATTTAATTTATGAATTCTTCCATATTACAGATTACTCTTTTGAATTAATGTTATTTGAGGTATTTCAGTTTAATATTGCTTTCTTTTATTTACATTATTGATATTCCCATCTGAAGACATTTGTATTCCAATAGATTTACTTTCCTCCTTTTGGTCTTGGTTAAGAAATCAGTAACTCAGGAGTTATCAAACTCAAACATGATTGATAATTGTTATCTTTGTTAATTGAATTGAACTTCAATAATCCCAATCTTTTCTTAGGAAATAACTAGGATCCGAAGATCAAACCAATTAATCCCTTGACCTTCCTTTATCTTAGTAAAGGTTAACAAAGTGGAATTAAGATTCAATTCTCATCATCATTGATAAGGATAACTAGGATAGGACCTCCAATTTCTCATACCTTGCCAAAAGTTTATTTACAGTCATTTATTTATTTTACTTGCCATTTAAATTGCTTGTTCTTCATTTACTTTATTTGCTAATTAAACTATTCACTCCTCATTCTCAAAACCCCGATTTACAATCTCCATAACCAATAATAAGAACATACTTTCCTGCAGTTCCTTGAGAAGACAACTCGAGGTTTGAATACTTCGGTTATCAATTTATTTAGAGTGTTGTTACTTGTGACAACCAAAACGTTTGTAAGAAAGGTTGATTGCTTGGTTTAGTAACTATACTTGCAACGAGAGTTTACTATAACCTCTAAACCATCCGTCTTCCTCTCTTCATATACCTCTTATTCCTCTCTTGTTTATTTCTTTATATTGAGGGTTTTACGCATTTTGATAGGTTGCAGCGATTTATGACCGAGTTCAATTAGGGATTTTTAGAGAAGAAATTCATGTTCTTGTGAGTTGTGAAAGTTGGTTTCTATTATGGAGATGGTTGAGATTTCATTATACTTGTGAATATTCTTATGTGGTGGCAAGGTTCATTCAACAAATCTTCCCAAAATATCTTGTTTTTGAGCAGGGAAATTGTCCCAGCAACGGATGAGCGGAATGCCACAACTTCATTTTCTCTCTTTAATGAAAATGTATGGCTTTCTTCCGACTTAAAATAATATGTATTTATCATTTTAAGACCTATGATTCCAAATAGAGTAACAAGGTTTGTGTGTGGTTCTTTCCTACAGGTAGAAATTCCAAACTTGGAAATCTTGAAGTTGTTTTCAATCAAGATTCACAAGATATGAGCAATCCACCGTCAAATGGTTGGTTTCAAAACTTAATAAAGTTAACTCTGGAAGATTGTCGGAACTTGACATATTTATGTTCATTGTTTGTGGCTTGCAATCTCAATAAATTGAAAAGCATCTCTATATATAATAGTTCTTTGATAGAAAAGTTATTCATCTCCGAAGGAAATAACAATGAGTAGTCACAAGTATGTAGGATGATGATAAAGTTTGTAATAGATTTTTATTATAATTTTATTTACTCACTAATCTAGTTAGCATATATCAATGCATTTTATTTGCTAATGTTCATCATTATTAACTGACTCTTATTGAATGACTTTTTATTACATCAAAACAGGTTCGTATCTTTTCTCAGTTAAAGGAGATCCAATTGAGGAGAATGGAGAAGTTAAAAGACATATGGCCACATGAAGACGAAGTCAATGCAAATTCATTTCCAAGTCTCATTTCCAAGTTATTTGCTGATATTTATTACTTAGTGTTTAATTCCATGTCATTAATATTTTGGTTTTTATATAAAGAATTTGTCATATTGCAGAGCATGTAAATTCCTTCTGATTGTAGGCCTCTTTTTATGGTCAAAATTGGAAACCTTGCTTATGAAAATGTTGCATTTTAAATAATACATACATGAATTCTGTTGTCTTTTAATTTTTTATTTTCATTTATTTACTTTTGTATAGGCAACTAATAGAAACAAAGGAGGCAATTGAACGTCAACGCAAATTATTCAAGAAAAAACAATCTAGTATTATCCTATTACCCCTTCTCTATTTAATCCATTGTTTCCTAAAGTTGGAGGGGAGGGCTTGACCGCTTGAGTGGATCAAATTTAGGGTTGTTTTTCATTTTACCATTTTCCATTCCCATTCTTTCTTACGCGTACTAGTTATATGAACATATGATGGCTATGTGTCAATCAAGGCATTTAGTACTTTGTATTTATTAACATTTAATGGCTTTCATTGTGTATTCACTTTCCAGATATATAAATAATAACTAATATTATGCTCCTTTTGACAGTATAATTATTTGTATAAATAATAACTAATAATATATTAATTAACATTTCAATTATTTGTATGTACTTGTATAGTTATGGTTGATTAATAGACTTAGTAATGTAGAGTAAATAACGGTCTCTATTCTCATGTCCCCTCTAATTTTGTGTTGTATTATTTTTTGAGTCAAATTACAATGGAGATGGAGGAAGAGATGAAATCTAATACAATAGTAATGTTATTGGAAAGATTAGTAGAGTGTGCAGCAGATGGTTGGCAAAAACAGGTTACGTTTCATCAAAGGAGTCACCCCAATGCTGCCCAAGAATGCAAGCCCAAACCCCCACACCTTAAGCACTAGCAACTTCAGGTTCGTACCCTGCAACACTTTCGTTTCTTTCTGTTTCTAAATTCTGATTTGTAAGCTGAGGACACATATGTCCTTTCTCTTATTTACAATGGTTAGAGGAATTTATTTGTTTCGTAATAAAGAAATTAGAAATTTTCATTTATTTTTCTTTTTCTTTTAAAATTTAGATAAAAAAAATAGGAGTGGTTTATATCTAATATGTCAGCTTAGGAATTTAATTTTTTGAAAGAAAACTCTAATGAGTGGGTGTTATGTTCCACATGTTTCCCAATTCTTTTTTCTTGGTCTTATGGTGATGATGATGCTCGTGGCAGGCACAAAAGCTTCTACATGACATGTTGGAAGAGACTATAGAGGTAGTGAAGGAACTTGACCCTGTTCTGAATGATGAAGATCCCAAGATCAACCAAGAAGAAGAAGGAAGAGAACTTGGCATTCGCTTGTTCAAGCATGTTTGCCAACCAGGAATAGTGTTTGATCATTTTGGTAACTCACTGAATCAAATGACCCCTTTTCTAGTGGCTTACTTGTCTATTCATGGTTGGTTTTGAAATTTTCAATATATATTTATGGTTTCTGCATAGGGTGTCTGATAAACCCATATTTTATGATATATTTTGTGCTCAATTTAAGTGATTTATTCAATCCTTCACCCACTTATTCAAGTAAATTGCATGGTTTTACTATTCCTTCCTTATTTTATGATATATGTGAAAAACATGTTTCCTATGCTTTAAAAATATTAATTTTAATTATCCTTTATTACCATTCGATGCCATGATTTGTGTGTTAAGTATTTTCAGGTCTCATAGGACATGAATGACTTAAAGGACAGAAAGAAAACATACAAAAATGGAGTTTTGAAGAAAAGGCAGCGACGCGAACGCATAGATGACGCGGACGCGTGCCTAAGCGAAATGGCATCGACGCAAATGCGTGACTGACGCGGACGGCGTGCTTTGAGTAGAATGCAAATGACGCATACGCATGACAAGGAAAACTCCTAGATAACGCGAACGCGTGAACCACGCGAACGCGTGATAGACGCCACGTACAAGAATCTGCAGAAAACGCCCCCAACGATTTCTGGACCCTTTTTCGGCCCAATTCCAAATCTAGAAACACAGAATATAAGTCAGAGAATGGGGAAATCAAATAACAACTCATCATACATTCATAATTTATAATTTTAGGATTAGATGTAGTTTTAGAGAGAGGGGTTCTCTCCTCTCTCTTAGGTTTTAGGATTAGGATTCCTTTTATGATTAATACTTCAATGCCAGGTTCAATATTTTTCCTTTAATTAATGTTTCTCTTCTATTTTTATTTATTCTAATGCTTTTACTTGTTAATTACTTATGTTGCCAAATTGGCTTATGAACTGTTCATGTTAAGATTTGAATATTCTATTTAATATAATTTGAGGTATTTCAGACTTATAATTGCTCTCTTTAATGTTATTGATGCTTCTAATTAATTCAAATTATTTTCATTCGAGTAGATTTTCTTCCCTTTTGGCTTTGGTTGAGTAATTAGTGACACTTGAGTTATCAAACTCAGCTGTTGATTAATATTTGAAGCTTGCTGGTTGATTTGGATCCCTCTAAAGCTAGTAATTCCATAGGAGTTGACTAGGACTTGAGGATCAAATTAATTAGTCCACTTGACTCTCCTTTATTTAGTAAGGGTTAACTAAGTGGGAACAAAATCAAATTCTCATCACACCTGATAAGGATAACTAGGATAGGATTTCCAGTTCTCATACCTTGCCAAGAGAATTTCTAATTACTAATTTATTTTTCTTGCCATTTAAATTACTTGTTCCCTATTTCAAAAACCAAAAAATATACAATTTTCCATAACCAATAATAAATCATACTGCCCTGCAATTCCTTGAGAAGACGACCCGAGGTTTGAATACTTCAGTTATTTATTTTTATTGGGTTTGCTTAAGTGACAAACAAAAACTTTTGTACGAAAGGAATTCTTGTCGGTCTAGAAGCTATACTTACAACGAAAATTTATTTGTGAAATTTCTAGATTGCGAGAGGTTCGTTCGTCAGTGTCATCATATTTTTAAGTGACAGCTAGAATGCATTAATCAGCCAAATTAATTTTAGTGCTTTATATAGTTGAAATACAATCTTTATTTCATCCAATTGGGATGTGAAGGGGTTCTTATATTAGTTTACTATCCAGTTTGGTCGAGGTCATATTGACAGACCTTGTTTTATATTTCAAATTATTCATGTTAAATTTTATTCAAATATGTAATATTTTAATTTTCTTCTAAATTTTTAATGTGTCTTATTTAAAGATTTCTTTTAAGTGATAGTTGATTAGTAGTATAATAATGTAATTTTAGTATCTAGATTAATTGTTTCAGACTAATATTGATATGTTTGTGGAGGTTGAAACCCACATGAATGTTTTTTTCTTTTTAAATTGAAAATTCTTTTTATGGGAGTTCTAAACTGCCACAATGATTAACCAAGAATTGTCACAAAATGCAAGCGTAGAACCTCCACAAAAGGTATAGAAAACCGCCACTTAATAGAATTGTGGGGGTTGTGAAAAATCGCCACAAAAGAGCTCGTGGCACCTCAAATTTTGGGGGTTTTTTGAAACTGCCACGATCCTTTCTGTGGGGGTTTGAAACCTCCACAAATAGGAAAAAAATCGCCACAAATGAGCAAAATCCTTGTAGTGGGCGGTTGTTGAAAAGATGCACGTGCAGGCATTGGATGAAGGTACATAACATTCAACTAATAAGGAAGGTAACATATATATACATACAATGACTCAGTGAGCTGATTTATTTTTGTTGACGCACTTATTTATTTTCTTATTAAGCTATGTAGTCACTGATTAGATGTAAAGTATTACTATGCATTTTAAACATTTTAAAATGCTTCAAATGCATATAGTTTTTCAAATGCATATGATTCAGAGGAAGGCAAATCAAGAAACGAAGAAGAAGAAGAAAAGATCAAAGGGATGAAGAAGCATTGCAAGTGCAAAGGCTTATTGCACCATGTTAAAATTTAAGGAGCTTAGTGAGTAAGATAAAAAAAGAGAAAGAGCAGAGAGAAGATTTATAATTCAGAGGAGGGAGAGTTTGGAAGATAACAAATTAAACATAATGTTAAACATATATGGGTAACAAATTAAACATAATGTTAAACATATATTAGTTTGGGTTGGTTCCAAAACATATCAATTCCAAAGGTTTATAAGGAACAAAGTACTTGCCATGAAATAACAATTTCAAAACATATCAATTCAAAAGGGTTATAAGAAACAAAATTAGAGTTTGAATACACTTACCTTTGACATTCACAATCAGTAGCTTGTTTTTATTTTTCTTATTCATAGATGATGCAGAAGATTGTGAGTTATTATCACCACTTCGATTTATCATCTCCATTTCTGAGAATTCTTCCCCAAATTGGTTGAGACTTGTTTGATCCAAACCATCTTCTGAATTTAAGTTAATGTCTTCACTTTGTTGTTGTAGCTCTGGAAGTATTGATTGTCCAGACATATTGCGTTTATACTTCATAGTAAACTAAATGCTTGCAATATAAAATCTCAACCAATACCAAAATATGAAACCAACCACGATATCATTATTCAAATTTTTAGATAAAATAGTTCATATAAATAAAATATAAGAATTTAGATAACATAAAATTTATTTCATACAACTAGTCTATAAATTAAACTAAATTTTTAATTACTGAGCATAATACTAATACAACAGTTTCACTAATAAATTCATAGAGCATATGTAACAATTTAAAATGCAAAATCAGAATTAAAATATTAAAATAGGGCATATTTATAATAAGAAAGGACTCGTACAGTTAAAAGTTTCAAAAAAAAAAAAAGAATTAAAGGAAAGCTCTTAAGTCAAAGCATATTCAAACTATAAGGTTGATAAACCACTATTTCATGGTTTATCTTATACTCAATTGAGTAGTTTTAATCAACTCTTTACCCACTTATTCATACTATTCGCATGTTTTACGTTTTCCTTCCTGTTTTGTGCTATTATTGAAAACATACTTCTTTGGCCTTATATTTGCTAATATTAATCCTCTCTTATTAACATTAGATGCCTTGATATGTGTGTTAAGTGATTTCAGGGATTACAGGACAGGAATGGCTTAGAGGATGGAAAAGAAGCATGCAAAAGTGGAAGGAATACAAGAAGTTGAAGAAATTGCTAAGCTGTGCAGCCTGACCTCTTCGCACTCAAACGGTCATAACTTAACTTACAGAAGTCCAAATGAGATGGTTCCAGTTGCGTTGGAAAGCTAACGTCCGGGGCTTCGCAACGATATATAATTTGCCATAGCTGCCTGATAAACCACTATTTTATGGTTTATCTTGTGCTTAATTGAGTGGATTTTATCAACTCTTTATCCACTTATTCATACTATTTGCATGGTTTTACATTTGCCTCCCTAATTATGTGCTTTGGTTGAAAACATGCTTCTTTGGCCTTAAGTTCCCTATGATTAATCCTCTCTTATTACCATTAGATGCCTTGATATGTGTGTTAAGTGATTTCAGAGATTACAGGTAGGAATGGCTCAGAGGATGGAAAGGAAGCATGCAAAAATGGAAGGAATACAAGAAGTTGGAGAAATTGCTAAGCTGTCTAGCCTGACCTCTTCGTACTCAAACGGCTATAACTTTAGCTACAGAGGTCCAAATGACGCGGTTCCAGTTGCGTTGGAAAGCTAACGTCTGGGGCTTCGATTTAATATGTAATATGCCACAGTTTCCCTAAAGCTAGGTGATGCGACCGCGTGCTCCATGCGGACGCGTCGCAGTGACGAAAAACCAACATGGCAGATTTCACAACCAGCGAATTCTGGGCTGTTTCTGACCCAGCTCTCGGTGCAGAAAACACAGATTAGAGGCTATAAAGTGGGGGAATGCATCCATTCATGACAACAAGCTTTCACATTCACAATTTTAGGAGTAGATGTAGTTTTTAGAGAGAGAGGTTCTTTCCTCTCTCTTAGGACTAGGATTTAGGACTTCTCTTAGTTTTAGGAGTGACTCTCAATCCCAGGTTCAATGTTCTTTTATTTCTTTTCTCAATTTTATTTATGACTCTCTATGTTTAGATTGATTTTCTATTTAATATATTTTGAGGTATTTCAGACTTATGATTGCTTTCTTTTATTTATATAAATAATTTGGATTTTTCCCTTTTGGCTTTGGTTGAGTCATTGGTAACTCTTGAGTTATCAAACTCATTGTTGATTGAAAATTGAAATTCTTCAAGAATTATTTCGAGATCCAATAACTCTAACTTTTCCCAAGAAAAGACTGGGACTTGAGGATTGGAATTAATTCGTCCACTTAACTTACCTTCATAGTTAGAGGTTAACAAAGTAGGAGAAAAATCCATTCTCATCACAATTGATAAGGATAACTAGGATAGGACTTCCAGTTCTTATACCTTACCAAGAGTTTATTTTACAGTTATTATTATTTTATTTTACTTGTCATTCAACATACTTTTTACCTTGATCCAAAACTCCAATTTACAACTCATAACCAATAATAAGAACACCTCCCTGCAATTCCTTGAGAAGGCGACCCGAGGTTTGAATACTTCGGTTATCAATTTATTTAGGGGTTTGTTACTCGTGACAACCAAAACGTTTGTAAGAAAGGTTGATTGCTTGGTTTAGTAACTATACTTGCAACGAGTATTTACTATAACTTCTAAACCATCAATCTTCAGTTCTTCAAAATGGCGCCATTGCCGGGGAATTGCAAACGTGTGCCTTATTATTGGTTATTGTAAATATTTGCTTTTTACTTGTTTATTTGTTTTTATTTTTGCTTTTTCGTAAATTAAGAGGTTATTGATTTTTATTTAGTTATTAAAAAAAATTTTCAAAAATTATTTTGTTCTGTGTGTTCATCTTGATCTTCAAGTTGTTCTTCGTGTTCATCTTGACCTTCAAGTTGTTCTTAATTGTTTTCTTTGTTTTGATCTAAAAAATTTTAAGTTTGGTGTCATTTTATTATTTTTCTCTTTCCTCATTAAATTCAAAAATTCAAAATTTAAAACTCAAATTTCAAATTTCAATTTTTAGAATTCAATTTTAAAAATTTAAAATTAAAAATCTCAAATTTCAAAATCTAAAATTTCAAAATTTAAATTTCAAAATTTAAATCTTTTTCAAAAAAATCATATCTTTTTCAAAATCTTATCTTATCTTATTTCAAAAATCAAATTTCAATATTTAAATTTCAAATTTCAAATTTCAAAATTTAATTTTCAAATTCAAAATTTAAATAACCTTTTAATTTAAATTTGTTTTTATTTTCATTTTTAATTTTTATTTGCTATTATGAGTACTCACCACCATCGCTATGAGTCTGGTTACAATTATGTTGCAGGAAGAAGAAATTACAATGAGAACATGCATCAAGGTTAGAACAATCAAAGATGGGAGGAGCCACAAGGATTTGATCAACCCTCATGGAAACAACCACCTCCAATGGACTATCAACAACCACCACCATATGCCTATAAACCCTCTCCTCAACATGACTTTGGACCACCATACTCACAAGCCCCTTTTCACCATTCACCTCCATATGACCTTAACCCGTGTCCACCATACCAACCACCTTATGAGCCAAATGAACCCTCCTATCCACCCTAAACCTCCATGGAGAAAGCACTTACTGATCTAAACTCTACTATACAAGCTCTCGTCGCCCAAATCAGACCACCAAATATCTTCAACAATCAACCCTCAAGCTCTAGTGCACTTCCTTTTCAACCACAGAATAATCTCTCTATCCCATCACCACCATCCACGGAAGGGCACCCACATCCATCAATCCAAGAGCAACATGATCCCAATGATGCTATTGACATGGAACAAGAGAGAAGGGATCATCTTCGTGAATCCATACTTCATAAAGAGCTAGAGGAGGCCCTAAAGGTGAAGGAGCCACCACCTCCATATACATCATGTCCATATCCATCTACCCAAGAGCCATATGATCCTAATCATGCAATCCAAGTGAAACAAGAATCAAGGGATCATCTCAAGAAATCAGTGGATCGATTTCATGCAACCCTTCACCAATTGAATCAAGCGATAAATCAATTAGCTTCCCGACATTCGGACACTCAAGGAACCCCCATGGCTTCATGTGGACAATCTAATGAAGAACGTAGCATGAAGGAGACATTAGAAACTCCGGTGGACAGCAAGGAGCATGAATTTGTACTGGAACAAGTGGAGGAAGCCGGAATTATTGAAGAAGAAGAAGTGGTTGAAGACTTGGTAGATGCTGAACCTCCATGGGAAAGTCAAGACATAGAACCTCCTTCCAAGACATTTGCATTTGATGTTGAGGAGGGTGTACAACCTCCAAGGCATGTCATGGTTAAAGACTTGGAAGAGGTTGATCAAGAGATGGAGATTCAAGAGAAAGAGGTTGAAATTAAAGAAGTTTGCAAAGAGGTGGAAGTTGTCAAAGAGCACAAGAGAGTGGAGCTTGAAATCACCTTGCCAAAGTTATTGGAGACCCCTCCCCCTAAGTTGCCATCATCCTTCACAACATTCAAGTGGGTAAAATTCATATCCCTTAGCTTTCTAATTCCACTTGAATATGGGCTACTGGAGACAGATGGTCAACTTAGAACTCTTTGTGGCATCAAGAGTAAGAGAAAGATGGTCAGTGGTAAGAACTGTCCTGCAAGGTTCATTATGGTTGGAAGCTTTAAGTTTAAATGCAAAGGTTGGTGTAAAGCTCAATTGAATGGGTCTAGGAAGTTGTTTGGACGCTTCAGTGAGAATTCCAAAGCTAAACCACCCGGATGGAATCATGATAATCAACTTGAAGACGGGTGCAAAAGCAAGGTTTGGGACCCCAGAATTCATTCCAACAATCAACACTCTTGGGGCCTTGTCACTTGCTTTAACTTACTTGAAGGCTTTCTGCGCCTAGTTTGGGACCCCGGAGGCTATTGGAATCACAAACATTGGTGGAGATTCCTGGATGAATACAAGCATAAGCCACCATAACAGGGAGCTCATCAAGTGTCCAACTTAAGGACTCTAACTAAAAGTGCTAGGTGGGAGACAACACACTATGGTAAGATCATTCCTTTTTCATTTTTATTTAGTTTTATTTGTTTTCGAGTTTTATTTTATTTTATTGTATTGAACCTGGAGTTGTGCATAACATTCATATTAGCATTGCATTCTGCATTTTTCATGCATAATAAAAAAAAACACGCACGCGACGCGGCAGCGTCGCTGACGCGTCCGCGTCACCAGTGCGTTGTGAAGAAAAGAGAATTGAACAGAGAGTCACGCGAGAGCGTGGCTGGAGGCGTGCCAATGGCATAAGTTGCCCCACGCGACCGCGTCGCCGATGCGTCCGCGTCACATGGGAACATTGGCCTCCCACGCGACCGCGTGCCCCACGTGGCCGCGTGCCCTGGAATTCGACGTCAAAAGGGTGCACGACCGAAAGTTGTGCTAGAGTGGTGATGGACTGGTGCCAAATGCACAAACCTTACGACGCGACCGCGTGACCGACGCGACCCCGTCATATCCCAATATTGGCCACTCACGCGATCGCATGACCCATGCGATCGCGTCACCCAGATTTTTGGCACTATGCATTTAAACAGAGAGTTGTGCGAACATGAGGCTGCACTCGCGCCAATCGCACAAATCAGGCCACGCGATCGCGTGACCCACGCGTCCCCGTCACCTGACCTTATCACGCACCATGCGACCGCGTCACTCACGCGTCCGCGTCGTCTGCGCCGCACAGCTTATCCAGATCAGTGCCACATACTTTATCTTTTCTTTTCTTATCTTAATTTCTTCTATCTTTTCTTCTTTCTTCTTTCTTTCTTTCTTTATTTCTTTCCCTTCTCATTCTTCTTATCTTTTATTTTATTTTTTTGCATACTTTCATTCATTGCATTTTAATTTTGTATATTTTTATTTTCTTTTCTAAATTTATTATTTTACTATTGGTGTTCAAATATTCATATTCAACTGTTATATCTTTTCTGGTATTATCTTAGTGCTTATGACTTGTTTTATTCTGATTGGGTAACATTATTTAAATCAATGCTAATCTTTTATGACACTTGTACTTCTCTTGCATTGATATGAACTTATATTATCTTGCATTACCCACATTTTCCTCTCCTTTGTTGCAATTTTTGCACGATGTGTATGCCATGTGCTTACATTGTTTTCTCACGTACATGTTGAAGCTTCCATGTAAATGAGACCCTTATCATTTGGCATTAACCCAACCATACTTCATTTATTTTCTTATCTTTATTATTGGGTTACCTTTCTTCCCTTTTTCTTTCAGGATGGCCACCAGGAAGAGAACCGGAAGACGTTTACATGAGGAGACAGACAAGTCCATCTGCAAATTCTTCGGAGAAAAGCGCCAGTTGAAATAGCCCGTCCACCTGCACATCTTAGCATGCATCGAGGACGGTATAATCTTTAAGTGTGGGGAGGTCGATACCGACTTCCATGGGTTAGTCACTTTATATTTTAGCACCAATGTTTAATTTTCTTTGTTAAATTAGTTGTTGCATTTGCATATTTGTTTGATTTTATGCATCTAGTTACTACTTGGTTAAAGTAATAAAATTCTTTTAAGACCCTATCTTTGAAAAATTTCACTAATTTAAATTGAAAGAATTTTTATGTTAAAACTTGTTTGAAGTTGTATTTGGAACATGGTTTTTGAGCCAAAGAACACACAACCTGTGAGATTTTGAGCTTATTTACATGGTTACATTATTTAACCATAAATTTTTATTCTTATGTGTTTTCTTCTCTATGATTGCAATCTTTGCTTTGTTCCATTCTATATGTCCATTATTTAGTGTATTTTCATGCTTGCATATGATTGATGCCATTGTTTGATTTTAGCTCACTTATCCCAAATAAGCCTACCCTTTAAATCACCCTTGTCAGCCACTTTGAGCCTTTTAATCCCCATTTGTTCTGTATTTTACCACATCACTAGGCTTAAGCAGAAAAACAAATTAATTATCCCAAATTGAATATTTGGTTAGCTTAAGATAGAAATTGTGCATCAACTAAGTGTGGAGAAACTGTGGGAACATGGGTTAATAAAGAAAAAGTATAATGTTTCTAATTTATTTGAATATCAGGAATTTGGGAACCTACTCATGAAAAACCAAAATAGAAAAATAATAGAAAATCCATGTGCATTGATAAGTTATGTTTGTTTCTCTACAAAAAAAAGGAAAAAAAAAGAAAAAGAGAAAAAAAATCCAAAAATACTCAATAAATAAGTAAATAAGGGGACAAAATTACCCCAATGCTAAGTTAATAAAAAGATCAATGCACATGTGATAAAGTAAAGAAATATCAAAATTTTGGTGCATGAGTATGGGAATCATACAAAAGTGGGAATTATGGGTAGCTAGGCATGAATTTAACAGTATATAGAGTATATGTATATTAGGTGAGAGTTTAGGTTAGTCAAAGATTCATATTATAACTCACTTGGCCATACATGTACCCTTACCTTTACCTCAGCCCCATTACAACCTTGAAAAGACCTCATGATGTTTGCATTGGTACATTAAATTTTTGTTGATTGGTTAGATGAAGAACAAGGTTTAAAAAGCATGATTAGAGAAGAATAGAGTGATTAACCTTAGACACTTGAGAGATTAGAGTGATATACACTACCAGTAAGGGTTCAAGGCTTGATTCCATGTTCCCTGCTTTCATGAGCTATCTTCTTACAAGTTTATTTGCTTTTATTGTATGATTTGAATTAGTAAAATCTGATTTATATTTGTCTTGGAGGACTTATTTACTTTTAACCAAGTAGGTAGAAACATTTTGCATGTAGTTGCATTTCATACCATTCCTCTTCATTCTTTATAGTTTCTCTTGAGCTTAGCATGAGGACATGATAATGTTTAAGTGTGGAGAGGTTGATAAACCACTATTTTATCAACTCTTTACCCACTTATTCATACTATTTGCATATTTTTTTATTTGCCTCCCTAATTATGTGCTTTGGTTGAAAACATGCTTCTTTGGCCTTAAGTTCCCTATGATTAATCCTCTCTTATTACCATTAGATACCTTGATATGTGTGTTAAGTGATTTCAGAGATTACAGGGCAGGAATGGCTCAGAGGATGGAAAAGAAGCATGCAAAAATGGAAGGAATACAAGAAGTTGGAGAAATTGCTAAGCTGTCCAGCCTAACCTCTTCGCACTCAAATGGCTATAACTTTAGCTACAGAGGTCCAAATGATGCGGTTCCAGTTGCGTTAGAAAGCTAATGTTCGGGGCTTCGATTTGAAATATAATATTTCATAGTTTCCCTGACGCTAGGTGACGCGACCGCATGCTCCATGCGGACGCGTCGCAGTGACGAAAAACCAGCGTGGCAGATTTTGCAACCAGCGAATTCTGGGCTGTTTCTGACCCAGTTCTCGGTTCAGAAAACACAGATTAGAGGCTATAAAGTGGGGGAATGCACCCATTAATGACGACAAGCTTTCACATTCATAATTTTAGGAGTAAATGTAGTTTTTAGAGAGAGAGGTTCTCTCCTCTCTCTTAGGACTAGGATTTAGGACTTATCTTAGTTTTAGGAGTGACTCTCTCTTAGGTTCTTTTATTTATATAAATAATTTTGATTTTTCCCTTTTGGCTTTGGTTGAGTCATTGGTAACTCTTGAGTTATCAAACTCATTGTTGATTGAAAATTGGAATTCTTCAAGAATTACTTCGGGATCCAATAACTCTAACTTTTCCCAAGGAAAGACTGGGACTTGAGGATTGGAATTAATTCATCCACTTAACTTACCTTCATAGTTAGAGGTTAACAAAGTAGGAGAAAAATCCATTCTCATCACAATTGATAAGGATAACTGGGATAGGACTTCCAGTTCTTATACCTTACCAAGAGTTTATTTTATAGTTATTATTATTTTATTTTACTTGTCATTCAACATACTTTTTACCTTGATCCAAAATCCCAATTTACAACTCATAACCAATAATAAGAACACCTCCCTGCAATTCCTTGAGAAGACGACCCGAGGTTTAAATACTTCGGTTATCAATTTATTTAGGGGTTTGTTACTTGTGACAACCAAAACGTTTGTAAGAAAGGTTGATTGCTTGGTTTATTAACTATACTTGCAACGAGTATTTACTATAACTTCTAAACCATCAATCTTCAGTTCTTCACTGGCTCGAAGCCAGGCGACGTGAATGCGTGGATCACGCGGATGCGTGACCTGGCAAAAGTGCAATCCACGCAAACGCGTGGACGACGCCTTCGCGTCACTTTGCTGCGACCTGTACGTACCAGAAATCACTGGGGGCGATTTCTGGGCTGTTTTTGACCCAGTTTTTGGACTGGAAAACACAGATTAGAGGTTATAAAGTGGGGGAATGCATCCATTGATGCACGGAAAACTTGTCTCGCAACAAATTTCCTTCGGCAAGTGTACCGAATTGTCGTCAAGTAATAACTCACAAAAGAGTGAGGTCGAATCCCACAGAGATTAACGGATTAAGCAATCAATAGTTGATTGATTATCCTAGTTATTTGGATGATGAGTAACAAGGGAATGTAAATTGCATGAATGTAAAGAAAGCAATAAAGTGCAGAAATGTAAAATGGCAAGAAAAGTAAATATAAGAAATAAAAATAAAATGAACATTGGGATAAAGAGATATTGCAATCCTCTGGATCAAGTTCATTCTCATCTATTCCTCAATCAATGCATTCATTGATCTCCTTGGCAATCTTAAGTGATCGAATTACAATTCCTTGTAATTCGATCTCTCAAATCTTGATCAATAGCCAATTTCTTGGTCAATTGCTCATGAGAAGAGATGAAGTATGGTCACTGATTATACCACATGCATTTCCCAAATCAAGTGTTGGAAGGATTATAGTCACATATCCATCCACACCCAATTTGGTCCAGCATGAGAAAGTATTTCTACCATGATCTCTTCGTTCCTCTTTCAAGGTTCAGAAGAGATCCAAGTATGAATAGTTTCTTTTCCAAGATAACTACCCAATTGGATGAAGATCGAAAGCCCTCTAGTAAAATCAAGAGAAAAGAAAGAAGAAGAGGAATAAGAACTACACTTAATCCATTGAATCACAATAGAGCTCTCTAACCCAATGTAAAGAGTTAGTTGATCATTGCTCTACAAAAATAGAAAAGAAAGAAAGTGCAGAAAAGTAAATATGAAGATTCAAACTGAAATTGAAAATTCAACATTCATAAATGAAAATTACAACTAAAAGAAAGAGAAGGAAAAGTGTGTGAGGGGAGGGAGTCCGAAGACCCCTCTTCAATCCCCCATTCCAGAATTTCCAACCCCCTTTCAATGTAAAAACTAAGGCCTTTATATAGGCTCTCCTAAATTACAAAATAAAATTAAAAGCAAATTACAATTAAATAAAAATTCCTATTCTAGATGCTTCTTGTGGCTTTGATTGGTTGACAATTGTGGGCTTGCTTGCTTGAGCTTTGAAGTGGACTTGAGAGAGAAGTGAGTCAAGTTGAGGTCCAGGTGCTAAAGTTAGTGCTAAAGTTAGCCACACTAACGCTACAAGTGTGGCGTTAGTGCTAAAGTTATTGTGGCTAACGTTGCACTTGCTGCCCAGTTGGTGTTTTTGGGGCTTAAAAGATGCCTCTTGTTTGTACTTTAATTTCATGCCCACTATAGAGTATTATATATCGTTAGAAAGCTCTGAATGTCAGCTTTCTAACGCAACTAAAATCACCTCAATTGGACCTCTGTAGCTCAAGTTATACTCCTTTGAAGTGGACATGGTTGCTGGCATAGTTGCTAGCATTACTGGAAAACTTGAGTGCCAATAACGCTAGCGATCAGGGCTTCATTATTGCCAGTTTTTGGAGCTCAAACTTAGTGTCCACCCCATACTATTATATATTGTTGGAAAGCCCTGAATGTTTACTTTCCAATGCCTTTGGAAGCACATCATTTGGAGCTCTACAACTCGAGTTACACTTCTTGGAAGGTGAAGAGGTCAGCTGGCCTTACTACAGGTTGATACCATATTCATCTTTGCACTTTCGGGGTAGGTTTTCTCCCTCAAATTTAGTGTCCATCTTGTAGTGCCATTTATGCTTGGAAAGCTCTGGAATCCTACTTTTCAATGCCACTGGAATCACCTCATTTGGAGCTTTGTGGCTCAAGTTATGCGTGTTTGAAGAAGGCATGGTCAGGCTGCTAGGTGGGACTTTTGCCCACGTTAACTTAGTTAACGTGGGTCTTTTTGCTTCGCCAACGTTAGTGGAGATCACCTTTTCCACTTACTTTGGCATCTTCCTTTCCTTCCACGTTAGTTCCCACGTTAATGTAGTTAACGTGGAAGCTAACGTGGGTCTTTTTGCTTCGAAAACGTTAGCGGCACTCACTTTTTCCACTAACGTTGGCATATACCCCTTTCGCAAGCGTTATTGGGGCTCACCTTCCCCATTAAGGTTGCTTGGTGCCTTTTGTCCCTACGTTAGAGTTCACGTTAGTGTAGCTAACGTGACTCTTAACGTGGGTCTTCGTTCCATGCTCTCCTTCTTCAAAGTTAATGCCACTAGCTTTTCTCACTAACGTTGTGGCTTTCCTTCCTTCCACGTTAGTGTAACTAACGTAGATACTAACATGGATCTTCTCTTTTGGCCTGAAATCAATCAAACAAAGTGCATCAAAGTCTTGCTCTTAATCATGGGATCATGCATCATCCAATTTATCATATAATTCATGCAAAATCCTCATGAAATCATGTAAAGTGCACAATGTATGCTTGAATCAAGATGTAAGTGAATATCTACCCAAAACTAGCTTATTTCCTAAGAAAATGCATGAAACTACCTTAAAAACAGTAAAGAAAAGGTCAGTGAAACTGGACAAAATGCCCTGGCATCATCCATTCAACATACAACTGATCACACATTCATAATACACAATTTTAGGATTTAGATGTAGTTTTTAGAGAGAGAGGTTCTCTCCTCTCTCTTAGGATTTAGGATTTTAGGATTTCTATTAGTTTAGTTCATTTCATCTTCAGTCACAGGTTCAATATTCCTTTTATATTTTTATTTATTCTAATGCTTTTATTCGTATCTGACTTATGTTACCAATTTGGCTTATGAACTCTTTATGTTTAGGTTGATTTTCTTTTATTAATGCAATTGAAGTATTTCAAATTTATGATTCTTATTTAGCTTTTTATATTCTTGGCTTTGCTTGATTAATTGGAGACTCTTGAGTTATCAAACTCATCGTGATTGACAATTGTTATTTTTGCTAATTGAATTGGATTCCACTAACTCTAGTCCTTTCTTAGGAATTGGCTAGGACTTGAGGATCAAACTAATTAGTCCACTTGACTTTCCTTTGCTTTAGTAAAGGTTAACTAAGTGGGATTAAAACTCAATTCTCATCACCATCGATAAGGATAACTAGGATAGGACTTCCAAATTCTCATACCTTGCCAAGAGTTCTTCTCTATTGTTATTATTAATTTATTTTTTCTTGTCATTTAAATTACTTGCTTCTTATTTTTTAGCGCCGTTGCCGAGGAGTTGCAATAGAGTGCTAAGTTATTAATTGGAATTTATTTATTTGTATTTTATTTTATTTTGCTACTATGAGCTACATGTTTCTTTCATTAAATGACGCGTTCACTTCCTGATCCAAGCTTGCCAGTATTTGATCCTGAGATTGAAAGAATTATTTCACGTATAAGGCAAGCTCGGCGTTGGTTAGTCCTCTCCGAGGGCGAATCTAAAACGTCACGTAAGGAAGAAACAAGCTCCCTTTCTACTGATTCGGTTGACTTACGTGCATGTGACATGGCAGCACCTAGGAGAGTTACTATCCAGGAAGCTGGAGCCCCTGATTTTACACTGCAACCGTATCAAGCGCATCACCCAGCGGTGGCTGTAGATTTTGAACTCAAGACTGCACTACTCAACTTGATGCCTAAGTTTCATGGCTTACCTGCTCAAGAGCCTATCAAGCACCTTAGGGATTTTCGGGAAGCCTGTTCTACTGTCAGGCGTGATGGTGTAGATGAAACTTCTATTTTGTTAAAAGCCTTCCCATTCTCTCTTGAGGGAAAGGCGAGAGAGTGGTACTACACTCAACCCGCAGCAACTGTTTCTAACTAGGTTACGCTTAGAAGAGAATTTTTGGAAAGATTCTTTCCAGCTGAAGTTACTGATAAACTGAGGAAAGACATTTCCATGATTGTTCAAGACAAATCCGAGACTCTCTACGAATACTGGGAGTGCTTCAACAATCTTCTGGAAGCTTGCCCCCACCATATGATTGACAAGATAGTGTTGCTCGGCTACGTCACACAGGGCATGAGGCCTCAAGATAAGACCACATTGGAAAGTGCTAGCAATGGGTCTATGAAAAAGTACAAGACCACTGATGAGGCATGGCAATTGATCAGCGACTTAGCTGAATCTACTCGGAATCACAGGCAGAAACAAAGCCAGTCAAAAGCTGTTGCAGAAGTATCCTCTAGCAGAGAGACTGCTGCTCTAACTCAGAGTATCTGTGAAATGACCAACTTACTGAAGCAGATGCAGTTAAGTCAACAACAAGCTCAGCCCCCTCCACCACAGCAAAGCCAACAGTTAGTCCCACAGAGAGTGTGCGGAATCTATGCCAATTATAGCCATTATACTGATGAATGTCCGCAGCTCCAGCAGGAAGACAATACTGTGGCAGCCACTCATAACTTTTATGACCGCCCCAATCAAGGATACAATCAAGGTGGCAGCTACAACCATGGATGGCAGGAAAATTCCATCCAAGGTTGGAGAGATAATTCTAACCAGGATTGGAGGGACAACAATAACAGAGGAGGCAGAGACAATCAGGAAAATCAGAGGTGGAATAATAACAACAACAGGCAGCAGAACCAGAACCAGCCTTACAGAGCACGTCACCTGAGGTAATCCCAAGGACTACAGCACAACCAACAACAAGTTCCTCAGATCACTTATTCTAATTCCTCTCCGAGTGACGAGATGTTTCAATCCATTGCGCAAGGACAAAAGAACATGGAAAGTTCACTTAATGGTCTAACATCCACTATACAAGCTCTCATCTCTCAGATGGGATCATCCAATACTTCAAACACTCAACATGCAAGCTCCAGTGGAATTCCTTCTCAACCCTTACCCAATCCAAAGGGTGGCAACAATGCCATCACCTTAAGGTCTGAAACCACACTGCAAGAGAGGAATCGGGAGGAGCTAAACCCACCAGAACATGCCTCAGCTGAAGAGGTGGTGGAAGTAGAAGATGCTGAAGAGGAAGTGGACATACAAGACATGGTTGAAGAAGAAGAAGCTCAACCACAGAAAGAAGCAACAAAGGATGCAGACGCTGCAAAAAACGCCCTTCCTATTCCATTTCCACAAATTGCAAGGAAGCCCAGGAAGCAGATGGAACTTGATCCCAAAATGGTAGAAATATTCAAAAAGGTTGAGGTAATTGTTCCCCTTTTTGATGTTATTCATCAGGTACCTAAATACGCAAAGTTTCTAAAAGATTTATGTATACATCAAGACAAAATTAATGAATTAGAAACTATTCCTTTAGGTAGTTCTATATCTGCTTTAATGGGAGGTATACCTGAAAAGTGTAGTGTTCCAGGTCCATGTATGGTTAATTGTACTATTGGTGGTGTGATATTTTCTGACTGCATGTGTGATTTAGGAGCGTGTGTTAGTATAATAAATCTTTTAAAATAAATTAATAATTACTTGTTCAAACCTTTTAAAAACCCAAAATTCTACCTTTTCCATAGCTAATAATAAGTCATACCTCCCTGCAATTCCTTGAGAAGACGACCCGAGGTTTAAATACTTTGGTTATAAATTTTAAAGGGGTTTGTTACTTGTGACAACCAAACGTTTGTACGAAAGAATTTTCTGTTGGTTTAGAAGCTATACTTGCAACGCGATTATATTTGTGAATTTCTTTACCGATAGAAAAACCGAAGCCAGGCGATGCGAACACGTGGATCACGCGGACGCGTGACCTGGCAAAAGTGCATTCCGCGCAAACGCGTGGACGACGCCTCCGCGTCACTTTGCCGCGACCTGTACGTACTAGAAATCGCTGGGGGCAATTTCTGGGCTATTTTTGACCCAGTTTTCGGTCCGGAAAACACAGATTAGAGGCTATAAAGTGGGGAAATGCATCCATTCAACATACAACTGATCACACATTCATAATACACAATTTTAGGATTTAGATGTAGTTTTTAGAGAGAGAGAAGTTCTCTCCTCTCTCTTAGGATTTAGGATTTTAGGATTTCTATTAGTTTAGTTCATTTCATCTTCAGTCACAGGTTTAATATTCCTTTTATATTTTTATTTATTCTAATACTTTTATTCGTATCTGACTTATGTTACCAATTTGGCTTATGAACTCTTTATGTTTAGGTTGATTTTCTTTTATTAATGCAATTGAGGTATTTCAGATTTATGATTCTTATTTAGCTTTTTATATTCTTGGCTTTGCTTGATTAATTGGAGACTCTTGAGTTATCAAAATCATCGTGATTGACAATTGTTATTTTTGCTAATTGAATTGGATTCCACTAACTCTAGTCCTTTCTTAGGAATTGGCTAGGACTTGAGGATCAAACTAATTAGTCCACTTGACTTTCCTTTGCTTTAGTAAAGGTTAACTAAATGGGATTAACTCAATTCTCATCACCATCGATAAGGATAACTAGGATAGGACTTCTAAATTCTCATACCTTGCCAAGAGTTCTTCTCTATTATTATTATTAATTTATTTTTTTCTTGTTATTTAAATTACTTGATTCTTATTTCAAAAACCCCCAATTTACAAAACTCATAACTAATAATAAAAACATACCTCCCTGCAGTTCCTTGAGAAGACGACCCGAGGTTTAAATACTTCGGTTATAAATTTTAAAGGGGTTTGTTACTTGTGACAACCAAACGTTTTTACGAAAGGATTTTCTGTTGGTTTAGAAGATATACTTGCAACGCGATTATATTTGTGAATTTCTTTACCGACAGGAAATCCGATCGTCAAAGGTCTCTCTGAGTAACTGATGAGCGGATATTTTATACGCTTTTTGGCATCATTTTCATATAGTTTTTAGCATGTTTTGTTTAAGTTTTATTATGTTTTCATAGGTTTTGGTGTAAAATTCACATTTTTGGATTCTACTATAAGTTTTTGTGTTTTATGGTGATTTCAAGTATTTTTTGGCTGAAATCTGAGAGTTTTGACAAAGTCTTATTTAGAGGCAAGGAAATCGTAGCAGATGCTGTCAGGATCTGACCTCGGTGCATTCAAGCAAGCATTTTTGGAGCTACAGATATCCAAATGGAGCGTTTTCAACAGCTATGGAAATCTAACATCTAGTGCTTTCCAGCAATATATAATAGTTCATACTTGTCTTTAAAGATGAAGGCCCAAAATTAGCGTTCAACGCCAGCCATCTACCCCCTTCCTGACGTTGGACGCCCAAAAGGGAGCAGTTGGTGTCCAACACCCAAAGGGGAGTCCAAAGGGGGTGTTCAATGCCCAAGAGCCCTACTATCATGTGGAGACACCCTTAGCTCAGCCTAAAAACTCACTAAGTGGGCCCCGGAAGTTGATTTTTATACTACAAGCCTAAGCCTATCATATTTCTGTAATCCTTAGTTATTAGATTAGTATATATAGGAGAAGATCACTCTTGTTTTAGGATCTTCGACCACCATAGAATATTATTTCATATTTTCGAGTTTCATTGTATAACATGAGCCACTAAACCTCCTAGGTTAAGGTTAAGATTAGGAGCTCTGCTGAGTTTTATGGATTAATAAAAGCACTACTGTTCTATTTCAATTCGTGTTTGATTCTCTCCTAAGATGTATCTTTATTCTTCAACCTTATGAATGAGTTGAACCATCAAAAGTCATCTCTATTCTACATGGGTTCATCGAGCATCTTTCATCGGATATCAATGAACCACTAGCTTGAGGATACGTCTCTTAGACGGCTAATCCATGACTTTGTAGAGGACTTCTCGAGACATCAGTTCAGCCGAGGTATGGGGAGATTAAGGTCTTTGTGGTAAAGGCTAGAATCAAGGCGCAACATTCTCTCAAGGGGATGGACTACAGGAGCTTCACCCTCATTCAGACTGGATGCGCACTAAACCTGGTGTTCAGCCTAGAGGAAGAGTGGCGGCCTCTCAAGCGGCGTTGATCACATACAGCTTGCTATAGAAGAAATCATTCACAGTTGGAGTAGACAGTAAGAAAGTATTGATCCAGAAGAACAAAGCATCTCCGAAGCCTTAACCATCTTCTTATCATTGAATTCACAACTACTGAGTAACGTTATCTTTATTTTACTTTTATGCGTTTAAACAACTACACAACTTTTCTATCCACCTGACTAAGATTTACAAGATAACCACTGTTTGATCCAAGCTGACAATCCTCGTGGGATCGACCCTGACTCACCTCAGGTATTACTTGGACGACACAGTCCACTTATTGCTAGTTCAGTTGTGCGAAGTTAAATTTCGCGCACCAATTTTTTGGTACCGTTGCTGGGGATTGTTTGAGTTTAAACAAACTAACAGATTTTTTTATTTCTTAGATTAGGTATTTTTTTATTTTATTTGAGTCTTTTACTTTCTTTTTCGAAAAATATATCAAAAAGTCAAAAATTTTTCAAAAATCTTTTTTTTTCTTTAATAATCTTTATCTTTTGTTTGAGTCTTTTGTTCTTGTTCTTGTTAGAGTTCGAACTTTCTTGAGTCTTTTTCCAAAAATTTTCAAACATAATGTCTTTTGTTTGAGTCTAGGGTCAAATCTTAAGTTTGGTGTCCATTGTGTGTTCTTTAATTGCTTTGAATTTTTCGAATTTTGTTCTTGGTGTTCTTCTTAGTCTTCAAGTTGTTCTTGTTTTTCTTCTTGTTTTGATCTTTAAAATTTTTAAGTTTTGTGTCTTTAGGTGTTTTTCTTTAAGATTGTTGAAACTTAGTGTCTTTAGATATAAAAATTTTAAGTTTGGTGTCATTTAGTTATTTTTCTCTTTCTTCATTAATCCAAAATAATCAAAAATATATTTTTTCTATCTTTTTACTTTAATTTTCGAAAATTACAACAAAATTTTCAAATTTTAATTTCAAAATCATTATCTTATCTTATCTTAATTTCAAATTTTTTCAAAAATCATATCTTTTTTCAAATTACTATTTTATCTTTTTATCTTTCTTTAAAAATTCAAAAAAATCTTATCTTATTCAAATTTCAAATCTTATCTCTTTCAAATCTTTTCAAATTCTTATTTTATCTTTTCTAATTTCAAATTTTAAAATCAAATCTTTTTCAAATCTTTTCAATTTCTATCTTATCTTTTCTAATTTTAAATTTTAAATTCAAATCTTTTCTAATGCTCTATCTTATCTTAATTTCAAATATTTCTTAATTAGTTGCTTGTTTTCTCTTTCTTCTTTTTCAAAACTTCCTAACTAATTCTTCTCTCTCCTCTTTTTTGAAATTCATCATTCAATTTTCAAATCTTTTTAATTAATTAAGCTTCTATTTTTGAATTTAATTAATAAATAAAAATAAAAACAGAAATATTTTAACCCTAGCTTCTTCTTTTTAATTTTCGAAATTCTATCCCTCTCTTTTGGAATTCTTTTTCTCTCTTCTTCTATTTTCATTTTTCTTTTCTTTTCTTCTTCAAATCTCATAGGGAGTCCTCTGTTTTTGAACATAGAGCTCCCATTCTTCTTTCTTTTTTTGCTTTCTTTTATTGTTTATGAGCAGGAACCGGGATAAATAACCTCTCTTAAATCCTGATCCTGAACCTGAGAGGACTCTAAGGAGGCGTTTACAACAAGTTAAAGCACAACACTCCGGAAGATACCTCACAGAGATTTTCGAACAAGAAGTTGAAAACATGGCAGCCGAGCCTAATAATGAAGGAGATGCAAGAAAGATTCTTGGTGACTACACCATACCAACTTCTAATTTTTATGGAAGAAGTATCTCCATACCTGCAATTAGAGCAAACAACTTTGAGTTTAAGCCTCAATTAGTCTCTCTAATGCAACAGAATTGCAAATTTCATGGACTTCCACTGGAAGATCCACATTAGTTTCTATCTAAATTCTTGCAAATCTGTGACATTGTTAAGACCAATGGAGTGAATCTTGAGGTCTACAGACTTATGCTCTTTTCCTTTGCGGTCAGAGACAAAGCTAGGATATGGTTGGACTCTCAACCTAAGGAAAGCCTAGACTCTTGAAAAAATTTGGTCAATGCTTTCTTGGCCAAGTTCTTTCCACCTCAGAAGATGAGTAAAATCAAAGTGGAAGTTCAAATCTTCAGACAAAAAGAAGGTGAATCCCTCTATGAAGCTTGAGAAAGATACAAGAAACTGATCAGGAGATGTCCTTCTGACATGCTCTCAGAATGGTTTATCTTAGGCATCTTCTATGATAGTCTCTCTGAGATGTCCAAAATATCATTGGACAACTCTGTAGGCGGATCACTCCACTTGAAGAAAATGCTTACAGAAAAAAGAGAACTCATTGAGATGGTTGCAAACAACTAATTCATGTACACTTTTGAGAGAATCCTATGAACAATGGGGCAGCTCAGAAGAAACAATGGTTGCAAACAACTAATTCATGTAGACACTCTGAATGCCATATTGGCTTAGAATAAGATCTTGACCCAGCAGGTTAATATGATCTCTCAGTATTTGACTGGAATGCAAGCTGCAGCTGGCAGCACCCAAGAAGCTTCCCCTGAAGTAGAAGCTTATGATCCTGAACAACCCATGATGGAGGAGGTGAATTACATGGGAGAATCCTATGGAAATACCTGCAACCCCTCATGGAAGAATCATCCTAACCTTTCATGGAAGGATCAACAGAAGCCTCAGCAAGGCTTCAATATCCAAGAGAAGAGTAAAAGGCCATCACTACTGAAGCTGAGGCCGAATCTGAAGGGAGTAATCTGGCGTTGAACGCCAATAAGGAGGACCTTATTGGGCGTTCAATGCCCAAACTAGCACGAGATCTGGCATTGAACGCCAGTAAGAAGGACCTTACTGGGCATTCAACGCCCAAATTGGCAGAAAAGCTGGCGTTGAATGCTAGTGAAGATGTTCCCATTAAGCGTTCAACGCCCAAAAAGCCACAAGAGATGGATTTGAACGCCAATAAAGGTATTCCTACTGAGTATTCAACATCAACTAATGAAGTCCCTATCCAAGAATTAAAGGAAGTCAAGGCTCATGTAGAGACTGTAAAGGTTCCCTTGCATGCACTCTTGCAATGCATGAGTTCTGATGAATACTCATCCTCTGATGAGGATGATGACACTAGGGAAGAGTAAGTTGCTCGGTACCTAGGAGCTCTCATAAAGCTAAATGCCAAGCTATTTGGAACAGCGACATTGGAGGAAGAACCTCCAGTGCTTACCAAAGAACTCAATGCTTTAGTTCAGCAGAAGTTGCCTCAAAAGCTTCCGGATCCCAGACGCTTCCTAAATCCTTACACCATAGGCACCATGACCTTTGAGAAGGCTTTGTGTGACCTAGGGTTAAGTATAAACCTCATGCCACTCTCTGTAATGGAGAAGTTAGGAATCTTTGAGGTACAAACTGCAAATATCTCACTGGAGATGGCAGACAAGTCAATGAAAAAAGTATATGGCTTAGTAGAGAATGTCTTGGTGAAGGTTGAAGACCTTTACATCCCTGCAAACTTCATAATCTTAGATACTGGGGAAGATGAGGATGAATCCATTATCCTTGGAAGACCTTTTCTAGCCACTGCCAATGCTATCATTAATGTAGCAAAGGGAGAATTGATTTTACAACTAAGGGAGGAGCACATCTTGTTCAAGATGTCTCACCCCAACTCTCCCTTTGAGAAAAAAGAGATAACTGTGCAACACTAGTGTTTCAACTATCTCTCTCGGTGCAGAGCTTTACTAAGCCCCCAGACACCAATTCTAAGTTTGGTGTTGGGCAGCTATCAACAAGCACTGAGACCAAAGGTACTAAGAAGAAAGTACTTAAAGGATGGAGGGACAAAAAGATCCCCACTGAAGGCCTCTCACCTAGCATGAGAGTTGTCTTCACCAAGAAACCAGTCATAACACATACAGTGAGTCGCATCCTGTCTCTAGAGCGTGTAGAGCTCGTCCATGAGAAGACAAGAAGAAAGTTCACTATAAGGGGCGAAATTATGGGCCCATATCCATCTCCGTAAGGAGCTAATCGTCAAGCTAGTGACATTAAAGAAGCGCTTGTTGGGAGGCAACCCAACCATAGTTATTATTTATGTTTTTCTTTGAATTTGTTTTTCTTAGTTATTTTCTTTAGGTTCATGATCATGTGCATTAGTCAGAACAGAGACAGAAACGTTCAGAAGTGGAAACAGAATACCCTGGAGTACATGTCTTGCTGGCATTGAACACCAGACAAGGCAGGCAGAGTGGGCGTTCAAATGCCCAAGAAGACCAGAGAGTTTGCGTTGAATGCCAGCCAGGGAGTAAAGGCTGGGCGTTCAATACCCAACAGAGACAGAAGACCTGGCGTTGAACGCCAGGAAGGAGGTCCCTCCTGGGCGTTCAATGCCCTGAGTGGAGCAGCAAGCTAGCGTTGAACGCCAACTATGGAACATGAGTTGGGTGTTCATCGCCTATAAGGGGGTAGGGAATTTGAATTCCCTAGTCTCTCAGGACCAATGGGTCCCACAGCATCTTCACCTACCCCCATCTTCTTCTCTCTTTTTTTCACACTTCCCCATACACACTTCCCTATAAACCCTCAACCAATCACATCCATACCTCTTCCCCAAACCATCATAACTCCCACCAACCCCCACCCACTAAAATTCAAATTTTTTGGCCCATATTTTCCACCCATTAATTCGAAACCCTAACCATACCCTCCCTATAAATACCTGGTATGGGAAATCATGATTCACACTTTTCACATCTCTGCACAACTAACCAGCAAGTACACTGGGTCGTCCAAGTAATAAACCTTACGTGAGTAAGGGTCGATCCCACGGAGATTGTCGGCTTGAAGCAAGCTATGGTCATCCTTGTAAATCTCAGTCAAGCAGATTCAAATGGTTATGAGGTTTGATAATTAAAAGATAAATAAAACATAAAATAAAATAAAGTTACTTATGTAATTCATTGGTGGAAATTTCAGATAAGGGTTTGGAGATGCTTTGTTGCTTCTGAACATCTGCTTTCCTATTGCCTTCTTCCAATCGTGCGTTACCTCCTTCCATGGCAAGCTGTAGGATCCTCTCAGTGAAAATGGTCCTCTACGGTTTCTGCACGGCTAAACAACTGTCAGATTTCTCGTCTCGGATGAAAAATACCAGATACAGCTACCGCATGGCTAATCATCTGTCAGTTCCCGCTAGCGTCAGAATAGGATCCATTGATCCTTTTGCACACTGTCACTTGCGCCCAACATTCATAGGTTTGAAGCTCGTCACAGTCATCCCTTCCCAGATCCTACTCGGAATACCACAGACAAGGTTTAGACTTTCCGGATCCCAAGAATGCTGCCAATGATTCTAGCCTATACCACGAAGATACTAATTTCACGGACTCGGTCCGTGTATTAGATATCCAAGAGAATATACTCCGGCTGTCGTCCAATGACTACATTGAACATCATGTAGACCGCTTGTGGTTGTCAGGCACGCGGATCTTGGCTAAGCGAGTAACGAAGATTGAGTGATTGTCACGGGTCACCCCTTCATTCTGACTTAACTGAATTAAGAACAAGAGTATATCTTGGAGAAGAAGTAGGCACGAATTGAATAGAAAAATAATAGTACTTGCATTAATTCATAAAGAACAGCAGAGCTCCACACCTTAATCTATGGGGTGTAGAAACTCCACCGTAGAAAATACATAAGTGAAAAAGGTCTAGGCATGGCCGTGAGGCCAGCCTCTAAACGTGAACAATGATAAGATAGATCAAAGGATAGTGTAAAGATGTAAAATAAATCTCTAAAAATAGTTTTTATACTAAACTAGTAACCTAGGTTTACAGAAAATGAGTAACTAAGTGCAGATAGTACAGAAATCTACTTCTGGGACCCACTTGGTGTGTGTTTGGGCTGAGCATTGAAGTTTTTTCGTGCATAGGCTGTTTCTGGAGTTAAACGCCAGCTTTGGTGCCAGTTTGGGCATTTAACTCCAATTCTGGTGCCAGTTTGGGCGTTTTACGCCAGAAAGTTTTAGGCTGATTTTGGACGCCAGTTTAGACCATCAAATCTCGGGCAAAGTATGGACTATTATATATTTCTGGAAAGCCCATGATGTCTAATTTCCAACGCAATAGATATCGTGCCAATTGGGCTTCTGTGGCTCCAGAAAATCCACTTAGAATGCAAAAGGGTCAGAATCCAATAGCATCTGCAGTCCTTTTTCAGTCTCTGAATCAGATTTTTGCTCAGGTCCCTCAATTTCAGCCAGAAAATGCCTGAAATCACAAAAAAAACACACAAAGTCATAGTAAAGTCCAGAAATATGATTTTTGAATAAAAACTAATAAAAATATAATAAAAAGTAGCTAAATCATACTAAAAACTATGTAAAAACAATGCAAAAAAGGGTATAAATTATCCGCTCATTAATACCCCCTCATTCCACTTATCCCACACACTACTTATACACCTTTAGCCCTCACTTGGCCGAATTGCTCTTCTCCCTCCATCTCCATCTATTTTCTTCTTCTTCTACTCCATTCTTCTCTTTTGTTTATTTTTGCTCAAGGACGAGCAAAGTTTTAAGTTTGGTGTTGGAAAAGCCTTACTTTTTGCTTTCCATTCCTACTTATGGCACCCAAAGTCGGAGAGCCTTCTAGAAAGAGGAAAGAAAAGGTCGTAGCCGCTACCTCTGAATCTTGGGAGATGGAGAGATTCATCACCAAAGCCCACCAAGACCACTTCTATGAAGTAGTGGCAAAGAAAAAGGTGATCCCTGAGGTCCTTTTTAGGCTTAAGAAGAATGAGTATCCAGAAATCCGACATGAAATCCGGAGAAAAGGTTGGGAAGTCCTAACAAATTCCATCCAAGAGATTGGGATCTTAATGGTGCAAGAGTTCTATGCTAATGCATGGGTCACGAAAAACCATGACATTAGTGGGAACCCTCATCCTAAAAATTGGAGCACCATGGTCCGAGGGAGAATCTTAGACTTTAGTCTGAAAAGTGTGAGGTTGGCGTTCAACTTGCCTTTGATGCAAGGAGACCCACATCCTTAGACTAGAAGAGTCAATTTTGATCAAAGGCTAGATCAAGTGCTCTCAGACATCTATGTGGAAGGAGCACAGTGAAAAAGGGATCCAACTAAAAAGGATTGACCTCAAGCCCATAGCTAGAGGATGGTTGGAATTTATCCAACGTTCTATCATCCCTACTAGCAACCAGTCCGAGGTGACCATAGACTGAGCCATCATGATCCATTGCATCATGCTCGGAGAGGAGGTAGAAGTACATGAGGTGATACCTCAAGAGTTGTACAAAGTGGCAGACAAGCCCTCCACCCAAGCAAGGTTAGCTTTCTCTCATCTTATCTATCACCTATGCAATTCAGCTGGGATTGTCATAGAAGGTGACATTCTAATTGAGGAGGACAAGCCCATGACTAAAAGAAGGATGGAGCATACTAGAGAGCCGGCACATGAACCACAACATGAGCATGTGGAGCCACCTCAACATGAGATTCCTGAGATGCCTAAAGGGATGTATTTTCCTCCTTAAAGCTATTGGGATCAATCGCATACTTATGTGAAAAAATTAAGCTCTAACATGAATCAGCTAAGGATGGAGCATCAATAGCATTCCACCATCCTCAATGAAATTAGAGAAAATCAAAGAGCTATGAGAGAAGAACAATAGAGACAAGGGCGTGACATTGAAGACATCAAGCGCTCTATTGGATTCTCTAGAGGGAGTGGTAGCCACCGTCACTAAGGTGGTCCCATTCCATCACCCCTTGCTTTTTATGTCATTTTTCTGTTTTCCATTATGTTTTGTTGTCTGTTCTCGTGTTCTCATTGCATGATCATTTCTATCTATGTCTTAAAGTTATAAAATGTTCCATATATCTCTCACCTTACTTAAAAGAAAATTTTATTTGAAAAAGAAAATTAAGATGCATGAATTTCAAGTTTTACCTTAAAAATAGTTCAATTATCTTGATGTGGTGGCATTGCTTTTATTTTCTGAATGTATGAATGAACAGTACATATTTGAAATTGGAATTGAGAATGTTGGCTCTTGAAAGAATGATGAAAAAGGAGAATTATTATTGGTAATCTAAAAAATCCAAAAATTGATTCTTCGAGCAAGAAAAAGCAACAAAAGCAAAAAAAAAAAAGAAATATGCGAAAATATTTTATATAGTAGAAAAAAAAAAGAAAAAAAGAATTTTTAAGAAAAAGCCAATAAGCTCTTTAAACCAAAAGGTAAGAGCAAAAAGCCAATAACCCTTTAAACCAAAAGTCAAGGGCAAAAGGATCCAAGGCTTTGAATATTAATGGTTAGGAGGGCCTAGAAGAAACAAAATCTTGGCCTAAGCACTCCAAAGGAACAGTGTCCCTAACTATATGCTTGTGGTGTGAAGGTGTCAAGTAAAAAGCTTGAGACTGAGCAGTTAAAATCGCGATCCAAAGAAAAAAATAGTGTACTTAAGAACTCTGGACACCTCTATCTGGGGATTCTAGCAAAGCTGAATCACAATCCGAAAGGGTTCACCCAGTTAAGTGTCTGTGGCATTTATGTATTCGGTGGTAATACTGGAAAATAAAGTGCTTAGGGCCACAGCCAATACTCTAAAAGCTGTGTTCAAGAATAAAAAAGAACTAAACTAGGAGAGTCAATAATATCACATGGATTCTAAGTTCCTAAGGATGCCAACACTTCTGAGTTTCAATGAATAGTGAGATGCCAAAACTATTCAGAAGCAAAAAGCTACTAAGTCCTACTCATCTAATTAAAACTGAGCTTCATTGAAAAACTCTGAGATTTATTGTATCTTACTCTTCTTTTATCCTACTTTGTTTTTAGTTGCTTGGGGACAAGCAACAGTTTAAGTTTGGTGTTGTGATGAACGGATATTTTATACGCTTTTCGACATCGTTTTCATATAGTTTTTAGCATGTTTTGTTTAAGTTTATTATGTTTTCAAAGGTTTTGGTATAAAATTCACATTTTTAGATTCTACTATGAGTTTTTGTATTTTATGGTGATTTCAGGTATTTTCTGGCTGAAATATGAGAGTTTTGAACAAGTTGATTCAGAGGCAAGGAAAGCGTAGCAGATGCTGTCAGGATCTTACCTCCGTGCATTCAAGCAAGCATTTCTGGAGCTACAAATATCCAAATGGAGAGTTCTCAATGGCTATGGAAAGCTAACATCCAAGACTTTCCAGAAATATATAATAGTCCATACTTGTCTTTAGAGATGAAGGCTCAAAACTGGCGCTCAACACCAGCCATCTACCCCCTTCCTGGCGTTGGACGCCCAAAAGGGAGCAGCTGGCGTCCAACGCCCAAAGGGGAGTCTAAAGAGGGCGTTCAATGCCTAAGAGCCCTACTAGCACGTGGAGACACCCTTAGCTCATCCCAAACACTCACCAAGTGGGCTCCGAAAGTGGAATTTCGCACTACAAGTCTAAGCCTATCATATTTTTGTAATCCTTAGTTATTAGATTAGTATATATAAGAGATCACTCTTGTTTTAGGATCTTCGACCACCACAGAACATTATTTCATATTTCGAGTTTCATTGTATAGTTTGAGCCACTAAACCTCCTAGGTTAAGGTTAGGAGCTCTGCTGAGTTTTATGGATTAATAAAAGCACTGCTGTTCTATTTCAATTCGTGTTTGATTCTCTCCTAAGATGTATCTTCGTTCTTCAACCTTATGAATGAGTTGAACCGTCAAAAGTCATCTCTATTTTACATGGGTTCAGCGAGCATCTTTCATCGGATATCAATGAACCAGTAGCTTGAGGATACGTCTCTTAGACGGCTAATCCAAGACTTTGTAGGGGACGACTTCTCGAGACATCAATTCAGCTGAGGTATGAGGAGATTAATGTCTTTGTGATAAAGGCTAGAATCAAGGCGCAACATTCTCTGATCCAGAGGATTCGACCTTGTCTGTGGAGTTTTGAGTAGGATCACCAAGGGGATTGACTGCAGGAGCTTCACCCTCATTCAGACTGGATACGCACTAAACCTGGTGTTCAGCTTAGAGGAAGATTGGCGGCCTCTCAACCGGCGTTGATCACATACAGCCTGCTATAGAAGAAATCATTCACGGTTGGAGTAGACAGTAAGAAAGTATTGATCCAGAAGAACAAAGCATCTCCGAAGCCTTAACCATCTTCTTATCATTGAATTCACAACCACTGAGTAACGTTATCTTTATTTTACTTTTAAGCGTTTAAACAACTACATAACTTTTCTATCCGCCTGACTAAGATTTACAAGATAACCACTGTTTGATCCACACTGACAATCCTGGTGAGATCGACCCTGACTCACCTCAGGTATTACTTGAACGACCCAGTGCACTTGTTGGTTCAGTTGTGCGAAGTTAAATTCCGCGCACTAGTAACACCATACATAGGCATATCCAAAGCAGGGTAGCGAAGGAGATACTTAAGCACTCTTCTAAACATTCATTATTAACCAAACATTGCGATTTGAAATTCAACAATTAAAGGGTGAGAGGAAAACCTAAAAGTTAAGGGAGAAAGACACAACCCAAACTAGAGAACCAATCAAACTAGAAGCATAAAATACTTGAATAAATACTTGAAGAAAAAAAATCTAAATATACATTGTAAAATCCATACAAAGCAATATTACAAGCGAAAAAATACTTGAAGAAGTAGCACCAAATCATTAGGCATGGGAACAAAAAGCTTTAAACACTTATATTTTTAAACTACAGCTAATTTTGACTATTTCACAAGAAGTATATATACCCCATAAACATACTAATAGTGGGTAACATTCTTAGTAAGCTCATGAGACACTAAACAACATAAGAAGCATAAAATTAAACCAGCACTCAAGTAAAGCAAATTCAAGCTATGATGCCTCCCTGAATAACACCATACAAAGGCATACCAAGTAGAGTTGCAAAGGAGATATTCAAGGCAACTAGCTCCAACAACAACAAGAGAAAAATAGAAAAGGGAGATCAACCAAAGGCTCATATTTCACTATAATTGAAAGAGGCAGAGAACGACAAAATCACCTCTAGATAGGGTGCAGAACTTTTGACTGCTAAGGTGAGTCGTTCTATGCTTGGTGCTTTCTTTTCTTCGAAGCCAGTTGTGCCTAAAGGAAACGATCTTCTCTATGCCATTGAAAGAGGCGCAAATGGAGAAACTTAGGGTTCCCTTTCGGTCTTCATTGTGACACTGGATTTGCCTAGACAATCGTGATTAAAAGATTTTGAGAGTTTCTTTGGCGATTCCACGCGAATGGTGCTGATCCCACTTGAACAACAAAATCACAATGGA
>NC_029794.2:112031518-112033254 GCF_000816755.2 Arachis ipaensis | reverse complement strand
ATCAAACCCAGTGAAAAAGGAAAGGATTTAGAGAACAAAATTGTTCAAAATAATAGACGAAAGAGGGCTGAGTTCACAAAGCTAAAAAAAGGATTTGTATGTAGAAACTGAATAAGAGTGGCAGGGAATCACGTTGATTTTGTGCGCGAGTGGGTTTTGGTGGCTCAACAAAAGTTCTTTACTTATTTTAAGCCTGCTGCCAAAATTTCACTTCTTTTGTATAAATCTTAATTTAAATTTTTTTATTTTAAATAATTGAAACTTCTAATTCAATCCTAAATTTAACAAGAAAATAAAATTATTAAAAATGCTTGTTGACAGACAATTTTTTAATTAGAATATGAGAATTATTACTTTTTAAATTTTAAATTTTTTTTAATTAAACTAATCTATCTTGTAATTCTAAACATTAAGTTAATTTTAAATCATTACAGAAGTATATATAAAAGATATATACCTTCCTTAATAAAAATATATAAACAATATCTAACTTAACTTTTGAATACAATAGAAGTTACGAAACTCTTTTATGAGGAAACAATAAAAAAAATTACTATTAAAAATAAGCACACCATTCACCCTTAAATCCAAAGATCAACATCAATTTCATGATCACCATCATATACATTATTATCGATCAACATGCATTTTATCTTGTTCTAGTTCATTAACCTCGTCCCTTGCTAATTGAAACTCTATAAAGTTTTCTACTTGTACTCACAAAATGGTATATCCATATTCAAAGATTTACCTAAATCCTTGTCATTCAAAATTTCATATCATATAAATCTCTAAACTTCATGTGACTAATAGAACACCAACCTTTGCAATTGGATCATCAACATAGCATACCATTTTCATATCCATTACAAGAATAAATGACTCATCTGTATCATTATCACCACTGTGAATTAAGTTAAAAAAATTTACATTTGTGATCCCAAATTGATCCATTTTAATTTCCTTGTTAAGTGTAATATCAACCCAGATGCATTTGAATAACAAAACTCTTAACTTGCTAAAGTAGTCTAACTCTGTCATATCTACCACTTTACCGTAGTATATGTTGTCGCTTGCCAGTATAACAGAATTTCTATCATTTGAAACATTATTAGTAATAGCAGACATGTAATAACCAGAAAAAATAAATAAATAAACAAATAAATTAGACGGTGGGACTCATTCTTTGATATTTTTCTTTCTTCTCTAACCTTAGACATACCTCAGTCGTACATACACTCACTCTTGTTTTCACTCACACCCTGAAAGAATATAAAAAAGAAAAGAGAAGCAGAGAGTAAACGAGAAGAGGAAAAGGGGATAACAACACCGACGGAGAGAGGACTGATGAATCCATATTGGATGATAATTTTTGACTTAAAATGAGTAGAATTTATCAATTTATCTTACATTTATTCATTGAAATTGCATGTTGTTGTGAATTCCCTTATACTTGTGCTTAATTGTTAAAAATATATTTTTTATGTTTTAAATTGTCAAATTAATTCTACTCTTATTCCATTCGATGTCTTAATGTGTTTGTTTTAGTGATTTCAAGATTAGAAGGCAATGATGGGTTAAAGAAATGGAAGAAAAGCATGCAAAAGTGGACGAGGCATGAAGAAACAAAGGAAAAGAGAATTTTGGAGTCATGCGTAAGCACACGCTTGTACGTACACACACGTCTGGAGAGCCATATTAGACACCACTCTTGGGGGAGGGGGGGAGGGGGGGGA
>NC_029794.2:112029223-112030948 GCF_000816755.2 Arachis ipaensis | reverse complement strand
TTGAAATTAGTGCATTTAAAGAAATTGAGAATTTTAAATTTATAAAAAAAAAAGATGAGAAAATTGGTGAAGGGACTAATTTAGTGCATGACATTCAATTTCAGGAACTAAATTTGTTAATCTTAGGGACGTAATTCGTGTAATTTGAATCTCAAAGACGATTTTAGTGTACAACGCTAATCTCAGAAACCACTTTGGAACTTTACTCGAATAAAAAATACCATTCCCCTTTGAAAGAATAAAAGAACCAACAATATCCGTATATAAACTAGTAATGATAGCAACAAATTACACAGATACAGGTGGTAAACGGGCTAGTTCTCCCTGCTCTACCAAAAGCCCACCTCTAGATAGGCTAGCCTGCTCCGCCCTGCCTATTCCAATGATCCTGAAACTCATGCCTGCCCTGTCTGGCCTAACGATATGCTAGCGGGCTTGGCTCGTGATAAATCCATATTTAATGATAAATTTTGACTTGAATTGAATGAAATTTATCAATTTAACTTGCACTTATTCATGGAAATTGCATGCCTTTGTGAATCTTCTCTTAATTGAGCCTAATTATTAAAAACATGATTTTTATGCTTGAAATTGTCAAATTTAATTCACTTTTCTCCCATTCGATACCTTGATATGTTTGTTTGAGTGATTAGAGGTTTAGAAGGCAAGAATGGCCTGGAAGGATGAAGGAAAAGCATGTAAAAGTGGAGGATTCATGAAAAATTGAAGATTGTGAATTCTCCAAAGTCATGCATACGGATGGGTCGTGCGTCCGCATCATTCCAGATTTGCGCGTACGCACCTCTCGTGCATACACATCAGTGGCAACACGTGTCTCACTTAAAAGAGTACATGGCTCGCAATTTTGAGCCCAACTTGGACTCAATCTAGTCATGTATGAAGCTACACTATTGGAGCATGAAAGGGGAGTAACACACACACATTCTCTCATAATCACATTTTTGCATTTTTTGGTTTAGGTTTTGTTCATAGTTTTTCTAGAGAGAGAAACTGTAATTTCTCTCTAGGTTTTCTTAGGTTTTACTCAATTGATGCCTTAATTTTAAATCTTAACTTATTTTAATTGTAAGTTGCTCTTAATTTTCTTGTTCTTTACATTATACTTTACTTAGATTTTTTTTGTGGTTAAAGTTATTTTGTTAGTTTATGAACTTATGAATTCTTGAATTTTCATTAATAATTTGATGTTTTGAGTTTTTTATATGGTGTTTGAGTTATTAATATTTATTACTTGCATTGTTTAGTTATAGTTTTCATTAATTTTTGTAATTTACCATGCTTTATTTCCATGTCCACCAAGTGTTTGATGAAATGTTTACCTTGATTATGGAGTAGATTTTCATATCTTGGCTTGGAGATTAAGAAATTAGGCAACCTTAAATCATTAATGTCCAACATAGATTGATAGTTTTGGGTTGTTAGTTGATTTGGTTTCCACTACCACTAATCTTTTACCAAAGTAAATTGGTAAGTTAATTAGGATTTTTAGATTGAGATCAATTATGCCTATTTGACTTTCTCCAATGTTAGGAATTGACTAAGAAAGATTAAATCGTTTTATTTACCACGGTTATGGTTCATGATAAGGATAGGAAACCTTTGAATTTGCAGAAAGAAAGAAGAGGACTTCGCTGCTGGCAAGGGAGAAAACGCGAGCCAGAGAATGAGGAGAAGTTGCCGTCACCATCACCATATTGTACACCG
>NC_029794.2:112027754-112029035 GCF_000816755.2 Arachis ipaensis | reverse complement strand
AGAAGAAGAAGAAGAAGAAGAGGAAGAAGAAGAAGAAGAAGAAGAAGAAGAAGAAAAAGAAGAAGTTGATGGTGGTGATGGAGACCATCACTGCTAACGTCACTATTGTCGTTTGGAGGTTGTCGTCGCCACTGGTTATGCATGACCATCTTAGGCACTTTTTATTAGCATTTATTATAGAAAATTTATGACTTTTACTTGATAATTATATGATTTTCAAAGCTATTCTATTAGTAGTTTGATTTTCTTGGTTTCATGATTCTTGTAGGGTGTTAGGAAAAGAGAAGCAAAAGCACAAGGAGGAACTAAGAATTGAAGATAAATGCACTTTGAATTCGTGGATGCTGTCAACCCTGACCTCTTTACACTCCAACGTACATAACTTGAGCTACAGAGGTTCAAATGATGCGATTTTACTGGAATTAGAAAGCCATCTTTCTGAATACAATAGTCTATGATTACTCTCTAGACTCATGGTGCTAAATGCCGTAAAAGTGGCGCTAAATGCCAAACCGCGTCCTACTCACCATTCCATACGGGAGTCCCAACGCTAAATGCCAGATGGATAGCAAGGAGATATGAATTTCATCAAAACTGGTGCCAAACGCCACTACCCAAGTGGTGCTAAACGCCAGCAATATGGCTCAGAGCCCAATTTCACGCTAATATAAAAGAAGCAGCGCCGTTTTTTATGAAAGGAACCCCTCTCTCTTCCATTTTTCATTCTTTCATTAGTTTTAGGTTTTACATTAGATTATGATTTGAATTTTCTGCACTATGGGTAACTAAACATTCATTGTTAAAGTTGGGAGCTCTATTTATTTTGATGGATTAATATTGTTTGTTCTTCTACTCTTTGATTAATGCATTAATTTATATTCAAGAATTAGTTTCGTTCTTCATCCTATGGATTAAGGTATATTGGAAAATAACTCTAATCTAAATTGAATCCCTTTGAATCTTAAAAAAGTTACATCATTGGAATTAAAGCTTGAAACCCTTTTCTCATAATTCTTCAATTATCTGGATTTAATTTGATATGTGACATATATCAGATTATTTCTCGGTTCTTTAAAATTGTGTGTCTTAGACCATCTCTAGTAGGGAACTCATTTCAGTCCTTATTTATGGCCCACCTGTCATAAAAAGTAAATCCACATCAACTTTTGCATCATAAACAGTAAATAGGAACTCAAAGTATCTCTCTCTTCTCCATTAGTAGGAACTAACTTTAGTCTCTGTTGTGGTCTTACTTAATTAATTAATTAAAATAATTAAGTT
>NC_029794.2:112022164-112027679 GCF_000816755.2 Arachis ipaensis | reverse complement strand
ACATCGATTATTTTAAACATTTTTATTATTAAATTTATTAATTTAATTTAAATTCAATAAACTATTAATATTATTAATTAATATAATTTATTAATAAGATGTCAAACATTTGTTGAAAGATCCAAGTCCCTCTTCTTTAGAGGGACTCATTCTTCTCGATCCAAGAGAAGGAACTCCTTCTCATTTCACTTCAACGGCTAGTTCCTTTCTTTTTCTGACACACACAATAATAGGGGATCCAAAATGTAACCGTTGGAGTTTCTCTTATAAATCAGAATTTGGACTTAACCTTTTGACATGATTAATTGATCAAGGAATTGGCGGTTGATTAGGTTAGAAGAGATTGAATTACCAAGGAATTTGGAATTCAATCACCTAGGATTTGCTATGAATTAAATATTTGCATGATCAAAGTAGATGACAATAATTATTAATTCGGAAATATAAACATCTCTAAAGCCTTAACTCTCTTCTTATATTATTTTCTCACATATTTACTATCTGCATTCTTTAATATTTGATATTCAAAACTCTCAATTTCACTTGTCTAACTATAATAATAAGTGAATCATTGCTTGCTTAATTCATTAATCCTCGTAAAAATGATAACCCACTCACTGGTGGTATTACTTGATACAATCTGGTGCACTTGCTTGTAGTTTGTGATTTGTAAAATCTGCATCAAGTTTTTAGCACCGTTGCCAGAGATTAATTATGATTAATGAAGAAAATCTCATGCCCTAAGCTGTTCAAGCTGTGATGTTGATGGTTTGATGAACCAGAAGGGATTAAGAGAGGGAGAGAAATAAGTTCTTCTCATTGTTGGAGAGAATGAAAAATTCCCTTAGAAAAATATTTGTTGAGTTATTACACCTTATATACTATGTACTTTTTATGTACTCTCACTAAAAAATAATTACAATGGTAAACCTATTATTGATAAAGAAATAATCTAGGTAACACCCTCCCGCAAGCTAGAATTGTGTAAATCTAACAATCCTAGCTTGGAAACATTAGCAAGAAAAGGACCCGATGGCAGAGCTTTGGTAAGAAAATCAGTAAGTTGATCCTTGGAACGAACTGGCATAAGATGAATGAGACCAGACAAATGCTTTTCACGAACAATATGGCAGTCCACTTCAATGTGTTTAGTTCTTTCATGAGAGATGGGATTATTGGCAATGTGAATGGCTGACTGGTTGTCACAGAATAGAGTGATAGACTTTTGAAGCGGCAAGCCAATGAAATCCATTAAGAAAGATAACCAACTAGCTTCACAAGTGGTAACAGCAAGAGACCTATATTCAGCTTATGCAGAGGACTTGGCAACTGTGGTTTGCTTCTTACTCTTCCAACTAATGAGCGAGTTCCCAAGCATGAAGCAATAACCAGAAACGGAGCGATGAGTATCGGCACAGGTAGCCCAGTCAGCGTCGGCAAATCCAGTGAGATGCAAATTAGAAGTAGAGGAGAAGAAGAGACCAGTTGCAGGTCGGTCTTTTAAATATCGGAGTACACGAAAAGCAGCCTGTAGGTGAGAAGTGGTTGCACAGTCCAAAAATTGGCTCAAACGTCCCACAGCATAAGAGATATCGGATCTAGTGTTTGTGAGGTAAAGGAGTCGGCCGATGAGCTGTCTGTAAATAGTGTTGTCTGTTAAAATGGTACCTGATTCCTTTGAGAGTTTCTGACTATAATCAAATGGAGTAGAGAGAGGCTTGCAATCTAGATAACCAAAATCTCTGAGAAGGTCCATAGTGTACTTCCGCTGATAAATGTGAATTCCAGAGTTAGAGCGTGCTACTTCCATTCTCAAGAAGTATTTGAGATCACCAAGATCCTTTATTTTGAATTTGTCATCCAAATCTTGCTTGATGGAATTAATTTCACCAATGTCATTCCCGGTTAAAACCAAGTCATCAACATATACTAGAATGGCAGTGAAGCTTTCAGATTGTTTCTTGATGAAGAGTGAATGATCATCAAAAAACTGCTTATAACCAGCATCCACAAGAGTCTGAGTGAGCTTAATGTTCCATTGCCTGCTTGCTTGCTTAAGCCCATATAGAGATTTTTGCAATTTACAAACCAAACCTAGTTGTGACACAGCCAAACCGGGTGGTATCTTCATATAAACTTCCTTATCCAAATCTCCATGAAGGAAGGCAGTGTTGACGTCTAGCTATTTCAAATGCCATTTCTTTGCCGCTGCTAATGCTAACATTACTCGTAGGGTAGTCATTTTGACAACTGGACTAAAAGTATCACCATAATTGACTCCTTGCACTTGAGTGAATCCTTTTGCAACTAGCATCGCTTTGTGCCTCTCTATGGTGCCATCAGGATTGAATTTTACCCGAAAAACCCATTTGTAACCCACAGCCTTCTTGTCTTTTGGGAGTTCAGTGAGACACCAAGTTCTGTTCTGATCTAGAGCTGTCAATTCAACTTGTATTGCCTTTCTCCAACATTCATGTGCAGCCGCTTCCTTATAAGTGCTAGGTTCTTGATTTGAGGTGATGGCTAGAGAAAGTGACTTATATTTTGGGGTTAGTTTATCATATGACAAGTGTTGTGAGATAGGATATAAAGAGTTAGAGTTGGCAACGTTGCTAGAGTGAGCTGTGTGGGTTGTCATACAATGATAGTCCTTCAAATAAGCAGGCGGTTTCTTGACTCTTTCATACTTTCTAGTAATGCAGTCATGTGTGATGTCAGAGTATTGTGATGCAGGTGCATTGTTAGTGTGTGGTGTGGTAATGGGTGCAATGGTGTGTGAGAAAATTGGTGAGTGCATTAAACTTGAGAAATGTTCATTTGAATCTATGAGTGTAGTATGTGTGGGTGATTGCAAATGATGTGTGGATGGTGTATCATATTGAAAAAGATCAATGCATTGTGGAGTACGAATGGGTACCACAGAAATGTCAGTGCTAGTGGAATGTAAAAATGGAAAATGAGTTTCATAAAAAAATTACATTTCTGGATATGAAAATTTCCTTTGATTTTAAATCAATAAGTCAAAAACCCTTTATTCCTAATTTAAAACCAAGAAAGCTGTTTTTCTGGCTCTTGGGTCTAATTTTGTTCTTGAATTTGTTAATGTGGAGGCATATGCAAGAGAACCAAATACTCTTAAATATGAAAGGTCAGGTAAGTTACCATACAAAAGCTTATAAGGACTAGCATTATCCAGGTTAGTGCTGGGCAGCATATTAATTAGATGAATGGCGTGAGCAACTGCGTATTGTCAAAAACAATGTGGAATTCCTGATTGAAATAGCAGTGCTCTAGCAACACCTAAAATATGCTAGTATTTTCTCTCTACAATTCCGTTTTGCTCTGGTGTTTCTACACAAGAAGTTTGGTGTAAAATTTCAGTTGATGCAAAAAAGGATTTGAGTGAACTCTGGCCCATTGTCAGTCCTTATACACTTAACTTATTTTTCAAATTGTACTCTGACAAAATTCACAAAATTAATAACCAATTGTAATGCTTCAGATTTAGTTTTCATAAAAAAAATCCAAGTGAATTTGCTCTTGCCATCCACCATAGTCAAAAAATACCTATGTCCTTCATTGGAAGGGACAGAAATAGGACCCCAGATATCCATATGAACTAAGTCAAAATAATCTTTTATTTTAGTTGTACTAAGATTAAAAGATAATTTCTTTTGTTTTGCAAAATGACATGAATCACAAGGAAATTTTGAAGCAATACAATCTATAAAAGGATAATACTTCTTCAGAAAAATCAATTTATACATAGGTATGTGTCCTAATTTAAGATGCCAAATGTTGTTGTGCTCACTGTGTGAAGGTGTAGTGGAATGAGTAGTAGTTGTAGTTTCCGCCAATGAAGCTTGCTTTGTTGGAAGAGGGGGAAAGTGAGAGAATTCTGGTTCTCTACTCATTGTATATAACCCTTCTATACACTCAGCAATGCCAATCATTTTTTATGTGGATCTATCTTGTATCTCACAACACTTATCATTGATTAACAGTTGACAATGTAAGTTTGAGGTTAACTTTGACACAGATATCAGTTTGAAATCAAAAGAAGGAATGTATAAAATATTTTTGAAAAAAAAATTTAGAGAATGTGATTGTGCCAATGATGGTGCTAACAGTTTTGGTCCCATTTGGCAATATCACATTGATTGGATCAATATTTTGAAAACTTACAAAATCTTTTAAGTCAAAAGTCACATGATCTGTTGCACCGGAATCAATGACCCATAGTGCAGATTTTGGAGTGATAATGCTCATAATTCTTGCATTAAAATGTAATGCAATGGTTTTACCTGGAGTGGAAGTTTGAATGGAATTAGTCAAAATTTGATTTGCATTATGAGGTTGTTGCTGCACACTTTTGTCTTTGATCAACTCTAACAAGGCAAATCTTTGCTCTGGAGTGAATCCAGATCTTGATATTCCAGTGTTCTCTTGGAGACAATTGAGCTGGAATTGTTTATCACTGAGTATATCATCATGCCCCTCAGTGATCACGTGATTGATGGTAGTGTTATGTTGCTGCCATTGATAGAAATGGGAGGAGTACCCATGCTTCTTATAGCATACATCTTCTGTGTGGCCTTGCTTGTTGTAATGAGAGCAAGCACCTCCACGACCTCTGCAATGGGAGGATGTGTTTGCCATGTTTGCCATTTTGAGAAATCAATGAATCACAGAGTAATAGGGATTCAGATCTTTTTCCTTCCAACTCGTTGATCGGAACAACTATGTTCACCAAGAAAGAATCTTGCAAAATAGCCTCTCATCAAACTCTATTGGATGAGTTTGAAGGAAGAGGTAAGAATGGGAGTAAGAAAATGTCGAAAGAAAAATTAGGGATAAAAAGAAAATGGCAAAATTGGATTGATCTCAATTCACAACCTCTTTTTTTTTTAATAATTTGATTCACAGCTTGGTTGCTCTCCATGCTCACCACACCATGAAGAAAATCTCATGCCCTAAGCTGTTCAAGCCGTGATGTTGATGGTTTGATGAACCAGAAGGGATTAAGAGAGGGAGATAAATAAGTTCTTCTCATTGTTAGAGAAAATAAAAAATCTCCTTAAAAAAATATTTGTTGAGTTATTACACCTTATATACTATGTACTTTTTATGTACTCTCACTAAAAAATAATTACAATGGTAAACCTATTATTGATAAAGAAATAATCTAGGTAACAATTAACAAACTATCAGTTAATTAATTACCTATACTAGACATTTTTTTTCTTTTTTTTGTTTCTCTTCTATTTCAAAAAATTAAGAAAAAAATAAAGTTAAAAAAATATTTCTTTCTTCTTTTCCTCTCTTTTTACTACATAGTGCGTTTGATTAGTTATGTTTATATATCTATTTAAAAATGAAATGCATGTACCATAACAATGTGAAAAAATAATATTTGCAGTATGATTTGCATCAATTAAAAAAATAAAATTGATATAACTTTTTATTATTTAAATTATATCAGTCTAATTTTATTTTTCAATCTAGGTCAATTTAT
>NC_029794.2:112021123-112022046 GCF_000816755.2 Arachis ipaensis | reverse complement strand
TAATTATAAAATGTTAAAAATTTAAAACTTAAGTACTAGAATAAAAAAAAGTTGAACATGGAAAATATGGTGCAATGTGCAATGTGAAAAGCTGAATATGAAAAATTGAAGGAGATAGAAATTACTTGTGAGTGGGTGCACAATAGTAGAAAAAGTAGTTATTAATGATTATGACGTTAGTTTTTTGTGTTTAAATTTGAAGTTGGAGAAAAAATTTATAAAAAAATAAAATATTTTTTAAAAGAAATTTTTAAATATTTTCTCAATTAATAGATAATATAATTTAAACAAACAAATACACCTTAAATAAAAGAACGAAAATAATTAAGAAGGGTTACAGTTATTTTTTTAGGGAGAAAAATCCAAAATAATTTTTGATAATTACTTCAAAAGACTATGAGGTTTTTAACAAAAAAAAAAAAATTCAATTCGACCCTGACAATTACCTCGAAATGACAATGAGATTCCTGTGCCAAAAAAAAGTCAATGTTATTTTTTTTGGCACAGGACTAATCAGTTCCAAAAAAAATTAAGAATTGGATTGGGTTTTTTTTTTGGAGGTCTTGTTGTCCTTTCGAAATAATTATCAGAATCGGGTGGAGTATTCACTCTTTTTTATGAACTAGATTATTTTTTTTCGTTTATNCCCAGAGGTAGTAGATTAATTTAAATGGTAGATAAAAGAGAAGCGAGAATCAAATAAGATGATGGGATTACTATATTATATTGATTCACGCATGACATGTATTAAAATTGGGGAGAAATTTAATCTCATTGAGCGCATAAACATGGTTATAGATTTACATGCTTGGGAAATTTTTTGAAGGTATATATTCAAAGTTCAATGATGACTCTGAAAGGACAATATAATACAAGATACGTCACCGTACGAATTTTCAAATTTTATAAAACAGGAGAATACA
>NC_029794.2:111993180-112021031 GCF_000816755.2 Arachis ipaensis | reverse complement strand
ATTAAAAAAATATTTTATTAATATTAAAATATAAATTAAATTTTTTAATTATTTTTAATATTTTATTTTAATTATATAAAGTATTTATTTTTTTATTTTAATAAATAATAATATATTATTTTTAAATTTATTTTAAAAATATATGTTAATAATAAGATTAGATACGCTGATATGTGATAGTATTTAGGTATTGTTAGAAAAATTTTTTTTTTTGAATCAATAAGAACTCAACACACACGTGGAGCGTTTAAGACATAAAACAATAAAAATAAAATGCCTATAAAAACTACCTACATTTCACAAACCGATACATATCCCCATGTCATCTCTGGCATTGCCATCAACAACAAAAGGGATCGTCGCTCCTCCACTCCTTGTAGCTAAGCGTAGTCATGTGGATGATCTCTTCAACACGTTTTTCTGTATTCTGAAATAATCTCCTATTCCTTTCCAGCCAGACGTTCCAAATTACTGCAAAGAAACTTATGAACCACTTCTTACTTTCCTCCTTCCTCGTTGTAACACCTGTCTAACTTTGAAAGTGTTCCTTTAAAGTACCCAGAAGGGACCATTGCTTGCCAAATTCAGATAACCACGCGCACCATACCTGCCATGTAAATTCACAACCAAGAAATAGGTGGCAGACATATTCAACATCCTTATTACATAGAACACACACATTATCACCCTGATTGACAATTCCTAGTTGACACAGTCTTTCTTTGTATTCACTCTACCTATCAAACCAAACCAAATAAATATCTTAACTCTTGGAGGGACTAAGCCTTTCCAAATAGACTTGGTAAAGCTATCGCTAGTTACGTCCTCCGGAAGCGTCTCCCCCTATAATACCTGCACAAAGAAGTTAGTAGAAAATACACCTTGCCTGTCAAACTTTCAGACAACTCTATCCTCTTTGTCCCAGGCTAGTTTAACCGGCCTCAAGGTTTCGTGTAATTGATTCAGAAGTTCCAACTCTCATTGGAGTAGCTGACGCCTTCATTAGAAGTTCCAACTCTCTGTCCCTATGACAAAGCCTTTTTGGGTTGAAACCGAGAATAGTCGTGGAAACCTCTCCTTCAGAGAACCGCAACTTAACCAAACATATTCCCAAAAGTGAGTCCTCCTGCCATCACCAATCTCCATTGCCAAGCCAGTTATCATCTTATCTCTTATAGATTGCTCCTTTATCTGTATCTGATAAATGTCCTTCCATGGCCCCTCTAGTAGGTAACTCCTGGATTGATAAGAGCTGGTTAGGGGAGAGATTATTACAAGAGCAAACTACTTTCTTCCACAACGGACACTCCTCTTTAGAGAACCTCCACCACCACTTAAACAACAAGGCTGTATTGCGGATCATCGCATCACTGACTCCTAGCCCGCCTAGCCTCTTCGGAGCTTGGACCACTTCCCATCTAACCAAAGCCATGCCATTCCCCCCATCCTCCTTTCCCCGAAAAATCTCCTTTGTAATGAAATTAGTTTCTCCGCAACAGCCTTCGACATCTTATATAGGCTTAAATAATACACTGGCAAACTATTTAAAACAGACTTAATGAGTACTAGCTTTCCTGCTTTATTAAGTACCTTAGATTTTCATAGGCTTAGCTTCTCCTCCAGTTTGTCTATTATTAGCTTCCAAGTCTTGACCAGTCTCGGATTCGCATCTAGAGGGATCCCCAGGTATTTAACCGAAAGAGCAGCTTTCTTACACCCCAGCAAACTACACATGCTCTGTACCCAAAGTTGATCACAATTGATAGGTATCAAACTGGATTTCTCAAAATTGATACTTAACCCCGACATCAGTTCGAAGCAGCGAAGAAGCCTTTTGTAGTTCTTAATGGACTCCTCCTCTAGCAGACAGAACAACACAGTGTCATCAGCGAACTGAAGATGTGACAGTTCTATGTTGTCTCTCCCAACGAATAAAGGAGATATGAACCATTTCTGACAGCCTCCCCAATCATCCTATGTAGGATATCAACAACAAGTACAAACAGGAAAGGAGAAAGAGAATCACCTTGTCTCAAACCTCTATCCATCTTGAACGGCTTAGTTGGTGATCCATTTATCAACACTGACATAGTAGATGTGCCAACACACTCCATAACCCACTCCCTCCACCTGCGCCCAAAACCCATCTTCTGTAGGACAATGTCTACAAACTGCCATTTGACCTTATCATATGCCTTTTGAAAATCCAACTTGATTATAGCCGCTTCCTTCTTCCTCGATTTGAGCCAATGCACAGTTTCACAAGCAATAACGCACTCTGAGTCTCGCTAACCAGACCTGGCATAACTAATCTCATCCTCCTAACCAAAATCTTAGAAATCACTTTATACACACAACCAACCATGCTAATTGGTCGCAGGTCCTTGATCTCCTTGGCCCCAACAAACTTTGGCGCCAAAGCTACCCATGTGAGATTAATTCGAGTTTTTCGGTAGTCTAGATGTCTGAAAGAACCCTAACACAACTGTCATGAATTCAGCTCCAATTTCATCCCAACACTTCTTGATGAAGTTCATGTTGTACTCGTCACTACCTGGTGCCCTAGAAGGTTCACAGTCCCACACAACTTCTTTAATCTCCTCAGACGACGGTAATACCTCCAGAGCTGCCACATCTTCTTCAGCTATTAAATTCACCAGTCCATCTCTAAAACTCACGAAAGGAGACTCCTCCTGATGATACAAATTCTTGTAGAACTCTCTGATAGTAATTTTTATTCTTGCTTGATTTCTGACTAACATTCCATTAATTACCAATGTATCAATCCTGTTATTCCTCCTTCTTGTTGAAGCTATATTGTGAAAATACCTGGTATATTAATTTCTTAATTTATTTGTGGGTAATACATATATTAATTATAATCACAAATTACGCTATTTCAAATTAAATGACTTATATAACGGTGATCTCATTTATTGTTATAAATGTTAAATTGAATAAGTCATAATTACTTTTGATTTGGAATTAAATGAGAATAAAATCAGATATTATCTTTTGTTCTTTAGATAATTATCTTTTAGATTTTAGATATATTATCTTTTGAACTTTAGATACTATTTTATTTAGGTTTTAGGGTTTAATGGGTGTCATGCTCAAATATAAATAGTGCATTCAGGGTTTTGGTCCCCAACATACCAAAGTCATCTTTATCGCTTTTTTCCCATCAAAAGAGTTGCAATTCAGCTGCCTAGGGATACCGAAGGCTTTGGTTGAGGAAGATAGAAAGAACCACAAGATTGAGACAATTCTTCCATCAATTTCTGATCTCTAATTCCTAATTTCTATGAGTAAAGTACGCTTTTGCATTATAATATTTTTTGGTGATTCAATATAGATGATCTGAGTTATTGAAATAATTTATTCTAACATGTAGTATCAGAGCCATCATAATTTAATTATAAAAAATATTTGATTTTATTTTATTAGATAAATATATACATATGCATTGTTTACATTACATATAAAATTGCTGCACGCTTGGTGAAATTGTTTCATGAATTTTTTATATGTGTGTATAGACATATTAATATGTATGTATGTTGATAAACATTATCATTGTTTGATTATACATTAAAGTATATTTATATCGATTTGGCATTTAATTTATATAATGATTAATTTTAATTTTAATGAATCAAAAAAATTTTTTGGCACATGAATTCAGTTATAATTATATTTTTTTTAAGGTCTGAAAAGACATCATTAAAATTTAAATTTTTTTTACAATTTAAATATTTTTTTAAATTGTTACCTAAAAAAATTAGTAACAATTTGGATTATTATACCCACTTATTTTATAAAGATTTGGTTTTGAAATAAATTGATTGAACATTATGCTACCAAAGTAGCCTCTTTTGTGAAAATTGATTTATTTAAAACATTAGGAATATGGTGATATGTAATTCATGTGAATATTAGTCAGTCCAAAGGAAGGTCCATATTTGGCAGAACTATATACACATATTGATGGTAAATACATGTTTGGGTAACTAATTAAGAATAAAGTAATGCTTATTATTTATGAGAACAATAATCGGTTCAAAGGAAATTTATTATTTGGCCAAATAATAAGCATTGCACACTTTTGTTTATTTTTTTATTAATTATGCGATCAATAATCGGCCCAAAGGAAGGTTGTTGTTTGGCCAATTAATAAAAAATATATGTGATAATAAATAGGTTGTGAAGTTTAAGTTTCCATGTGCGCGTTTAGTCGGTCCAAAGAAAGGCTTAATGTGTGACAGGAATTTTTGACAATATTTGATTATTGCAATGAGAGTATCACTTACAGTTAATTTTTCTATCCAAAGATTGAAAATTAATGTTGTTCTAGATATCTCAATATGGATTTTTTTTCATTATTTAACTAATATTTACTGCATGTTCTTTTGTTCTAATCCAGAAACTATGCCTTTAACTACCAATGTTTCTACATAAATTAGCAGTATTCCTATGCTGAATAGTTCAAACTTTAAAGTTTGGAAGGATACCATGGAGATTGTCCTCGGTTGTATGGATCTGGATATAGTTCTTCGAGAGGAGAAATCCACTTCCACACCAGAAAATTTTAATGAGGTTAAAATAGAGAAGTGGGAGAGATCCAATCGAATGAGCATTATGATTATGAAACGCTCAATTCCTGAGGCGTTTCGGGGCTCAATTACTGAGGATAAAGATGCCAAACAGTTCCTAAAAGATGTTAAAAAATTCTTTGCTAAGAATGAAAAGGTGGAGGCAAGTAGCCTTTTGAGCAAACTTGTCTCCATGAGGTATAAAAGTAAAGGGAACATAAGGGAGTACATTATGGAAATGTCTCATCTTGCTTCAAAATTGAAAGCACTAAAGTTAGAATTGTCTGAAGATTTACTCGTGTATTTCATTTTGATCTCCCTTCCTGCACACTTTGGGCAATTCAAAGTGAGTTATAACACTCTGAAGGACACTTGGTCATTAAATGAGCTTATATCTCACTGTGTGCAAGAAGAAGAGAGGCTACAGCAAGATAAGACTGAAAGTGCTTACATGGCTTCATCTTCTCAGTATAAAAGAAAGCGTGATACTACTGCGGATGTGCCTTCTCAGTAGAAAAGGGCTAAGAAACAGGATCAAGTTTCAACCTATTTCTTCTGTAAGAAGGTGGGACATATGAAGAAGGATTGTACCAAATATTTTATTTGGCGTGTAAAAAAGGGTATAATTCTTACTTTCGCTTGTTTTGAGGCTAGCTTAAGTTATGCACCTGTTGATACTTAGTGGGTAGATTCTGCTGCTACTACTCATGTAAGTATTACTATGTAGGATTGCCTGTGGAGCCGGCCGCCAAGTGATGCTGAAAGATACATTTATGTGGCAGATGGCAATATAGTTGCAGTCGAAGCTATAAGAACCTTTAGATTATGTTTCACGAGTGGATTTTACTTAGATTTATTAGAGACATCTTATGTACCGTCATTTAGATGGAATTTGGTTTCTATTTCTCGTTTGGACAAATCAAGTTATTTTTATTCATTCGGAGACAATAAAGTCAGCCTCTTTTATAATTCGAATAATACTTGCTCTGGTCATTTGGTGGATAATCTATATAGGCTTGACTTAAATTCCTATAATAATGAAATACTACAAACGGGTACAAAACAAAAACTAAATGAGAATTCGGCATCATTATGGCACAAATGCCTAGATCACATATCTAAACAGAGAATTCAGAGGCTCATGTCGGATGAAATTCTTGGACCCCTAAAATTGGCGGACTTTGAAGTCTGCATTGAGTGCATAAAGGGAAAAAGGACAAACGAAAGGAAATTAGGTACTGAGAGAGCTAAAGATGTCTTAGAACTGATACATACCAATATATGTGGCTCATTCCCTACTGCCTCTTGGAATGGACAACGGTACTTTATTACGTTCATAGATGATTACTCTCATTAGGGGTATCTATATTTAATTCATGGAAAGTCCCAAGTCTTGCATGTTTTCAAGTCTTTCAAAGCTGAAGTTGAACTTCAACTTTGAAAGAAAATTAAAGCTATCAAATCTGATCGTGATGGTGAATACTACGGAAGATATGACGGTTTAGGTGAGCAACGTCCCGGGCCTTTTACTCTTTTCCTAGAGGAGTGTGGTATTGTTCTGTAATACACCATGCCAGGCAAACCTAGCATGAATGGTGTTGCAGAGCGAAGGAACCGAACTCTTAAGGACATGGTGAGAAGTATGATTAGTCATTCTTCCTTGTCTGAATCACTCTGGGGAGAAGCTTTAAAGACCGCAGTGTACATCCTTAATAGGGTGCCAAGCAAAGCAGTTAACAAAACCCCATATGAAATTTAGACTGGAAAAAGTCCCAGTATAAGGCATTTGCATATTTGGAGATGCCTAGTTGAGGTGCGACCTTATAGACTGCATGAAAAAAAAATGGATTTAAGGACAATTAGTTGCTAATTTGTTGGTTACGCTGAGCATTCACGGGAGTACAAGTTTTACAATCCTGCATCAAGGTCTATTTTGAAACGGAAAATGCGAGATTTCTTGAGGATGTTGAGTTTGGGGGGAAGAAAATATTAGGAATATTGCTTTTAATGAGGATTCTATAACTGATAATGATAAGGTCTTTGTGCCTATTATTGTTTAAGATACAGTTATAGTATAAGAGTAAAATGAGAATCCTACTATAAATTCAGTTACAGTACAAGTACAAGAGAACAATGAAAATATTGTTGTTACTCAAGATATTGCTACAGCACAGGAAAATAATGAGAATCCTCCTCAACCCCAATCCATATAGCAAGCTCAACAATCTCAAGAAGTACCATTAAGGAGATCCAACAGAAAAAAAGAGAGAATCAATCTATGATCTCAAACAAGCTTCCCGTCAATGGTATCACAAGTTTAAGGCATTACCTCATATGGTTTTGAGGTAAATATTATAGATAAATGTGTATACCACAAGTTCAGTGGGAGTAAATACATATTTTTTGTCTTATATGTTGATGATATTCTACTTGCCAGTAATGATATAGGCTTGTCGCATGAAACTAAGAAATTTCTATCGAACAAATTCGAAATGAAAGATCTTGGTGATGCCTCTTTTGTATTAGGAATCTAGATACTAAGAGATCACTCTCAAGGTATTCTTGGATTATCACAAAAGAACTATATCAAAAAAGATTTTAAGTAGATATGTCATAAAAAGTTGTAGACCAATGGACACACCCGTACCTAAAGGAGACAAGTTTAGTCTCAAGCAATGCCCCAAAATGATATTGAGAAGACAACAATGCATGATAAACTTTATGCATCAGTACTAGGAATTTAATGTATGTTCAAGTCTGCATACATCCCGATATATCATTTATAGTGAAAATGTTGGGTAGATACTTGAGCAATCCGGGCAGGATCATTGGATAGTTGTTAAACGCGTAATGCGTTATCTGAAGAGAACAAAGGATTACATGCTTATTTATCGGAGATTAGAAATTTTGGAGATCATTGAGTACTCTGTTTTCAATTTCATGGCATATGGTTGCGAAACTTTGTCACTAAGTTTTATATAGTAGATGACATTGAAAGACCATTAAAGATATTTTATGACAATAAGTCAGCAGTACTATACTCCAATAACAATAAGAGCTTGACAAAATCGAAGCATATAGACATCAAGCTCTTAGTTGTCAAGGAGAAAGGTTAAGAAAAACATATTTTCATAGAACATATAAGAACAGAGTATATGCTAGCAGACTCACTAACCAATGGATTGATCCCTAAAGTCTTTCATGAGCACACTGCTCGGGTGGGGGTCAATATTTATGATGCCTTGGTTTAGTGGGAGTTTATTTTATGCTATATGTCCTATGACAGATAATTTAATTATTTTTCTGCAGAATTAAGTTGATGGTTTATTTCATGTTATGTGAAATGTTCATTTTGCAACATTTGTTTTGTGTTTGATCTCAATAAAATTTTAAAGTTGGACCAGCTGGAAATAGACATACATGAGATCACTTGGCATGTAATTTCCATATTACTCATCCAAATTTGATCTATGTCATTAAGTATATTAAGATGGTGATTGTCATGGTTTAGTCACGACATTAATGTGATAAAAGTTGCGTTGATTCCATATCTAATATATGAGACGGATCAGATTGTTAAAGTAATTAGGGAAATAGTATTAAGATGCGCACATAAGTTTATAAGATGTCATTATGTTAAGAAAAAAAATATATGTATAGCCCAAGTGGGAGATTGTTAGGAAATTATTTAATTTTCTAATTTATTCGTGGGCAATACATATATTAATTATAATCACAAATTACACTATTTCAAATTAAATGACTTATATAATGGTGATCTCATTTATTGTTATAAATGTTAAATTGCATAAGTCATAATTACTTTTGATTTGAAATTAAACGAGAATAAAATCAGATATTATCTTTTGTTCTTTAGATAATTATCTTTTGAATTTTAGATATATTATCTTTTGGACTTTAAATACTATTTTATTTGGGCTTTAGGGTTTAATGGGTGCCATGCTCAAATATAAATAGGCCTTCAGGGTTTCGGTCTCCAATAATTATATATATATATATATATTATCTTTTGGACTTTAGATACTATTTTATTTAGGTTTTAGGGTTAATTAGGTGCCATGTCAAATATAAATAGTGCCTTCAGGGTTTCGGTCCCCAACATACCAAAACTGCCTTTGTCGCTCTTTTTCCATCAAAAGAGTTGCAATTCAGCCGCCTAGAAATATAGAAGGCTTTGGTTGAAAAAGATCGAAAGAACCACAAAATTGAAACAATTCTTCCTTCAATCTCTGATCTCTAATTCCTGATTTCTATGAGTAAAAGTACGCTTCTGTATTATAATATTTTTGGTGATTCAATATAGATGATCTGAGTTATTGAAATAATTTATTCCAACAGGTGTGTCCAACCTATAAGAAAAAATTGTAGGAATAGCCGGAGCGTAGCTCTATCGGAACTTACCTCAGCGACTTTAACTTCCTATCGGCTTCGGACCCAACCTCCAATTTGAGGTTGAGCACAAGAAAAAGCAAAAAAGAAGTAACTCCTTGAGCGCTAGGAGAGGGCCTGTCGAGCCTCTTCGACGACACTAGCCTAGGCCTTCTTCCCACTAGACATGACTCCAACCGTATGAAAAAAATTTATTTTTATTAAAATAGAATTAAATATGACAGACACATGTATCAGATGAATATTTATGAGTGTGATATTTAAAATGTATATGACAGGTAGACATATCAATTTAGTAAAATTTCCATCATTTAAGAAAGGAAAGTTACATCGAGATATCTACATATTATAAAAAAGTACAATAAGTGAAACTGTTGTTGTTCTATTCTTTAAGAGGAATGAAAATATTACTTATTTTAGGGTAAAGTTTAATTTGAAAATATTACTTATTTTATTGGAACAAGATATGAAATATATACTATTATTTTAGGGTAAGCACATCAACATCCGATCCTTATTACTATTCAATGCATGAAATAATTAACAATATATAATGACGTGTTGCGAGTTAGAAATAATTGACAAAATAATAATTTGTAGTACTAATACTTTAAGAAATATATATAATGAGATATACTAGTAACATAATAATAAAAAAAAAAAAGTATGAGTGAAAAGAAAATTGTAGGAGCCAACGAGTTATAGTTCAAATAGCATAGTCTCTTTATACTCATTTAAAAATTACGGATTTAAATTTTTCTATTTTTGATAAAAATAAATAAAAAAAGAAATTGTAGGTGTAAGTTAATTATCAAAAACAGAGCAGTTACTAATTATATACGACTAATAATTTTTTTTTGTCAATATTTGATCAATTTTAAATAAGATAAAATACTCAAACAAACCGACTTCATATTAAAATTACATAAATCACTTAAAATAAAAAAAATGTTACATAAATATTTTAAAATATTTAATTATATAAGTCGAATTAAATAAATTCTATTCTTACATTATAGTAGTAAATCAAATTGGGTAGTTATTTTTCACGTACATGCATTTTTTTATATAAGTCTTTACAAGTTATTTATATTCACGGGCTTTGTACTGTTACTGTACGTTCTTCTTCTTCGTTATCGTCGTCATCAACACCACCTCTTCCTCTTCCTCCTTTTTTCGTTGGAATTTTTTCTCCTTTTTTTTTTCTCTTTCTCCACCATCATCAATTATCTCATTGTTGAAGATAATGAATAATTTAGGTCTAGATTGTCAATTGAACCAGAATGAAATTGATTATTGTTTTGAATCCAATCAAGTGGATGAAGTGTGATTGAATTCAGAAGAAAAAAATTGTAGCATTAGAGGAAATATTTTTCTGTATTTGCAACAAATTTGAGTGTAATACGAAGATATTTGGGTGTATTTTTATTCTGATAAGTTCTACATAATTCAAAACTCATCCTCTTCCTCCTCCTCACCTTCTCCTGCTTCTTCTTATTTTTTTCATCATCATCATCATCACCATATTCTTCTTCTTCTTCTTCTTTTTTTATTTATCTTTTCCTTTTTGTTTTACCTTCTCAAGTTTCTTCTTGTTTTACTCTCTTAACAAGAATAAAAAAATCAAACAAAGAAGAAGAAGAAACATATAATACTGTAAAAATTACTTAGAAGAAGATAAATTTACATTCATTTAACTAAAAGAAAGAAAGAAATAAGGAAAAAAAGAAAAAATGCAGCATTAGAGGAAATATTTTTCTGTATTTGTAGCAAATTTGGGTATAACACGAAGATATTTGGGTGTATTTTTAAGAATTTTGGGTGTATTTTTATTCTAATAAATTCTACATAATTCAAAACTCTTTCTCTTTCTCCTCCTCATCTTCTACTACTTCTTTTGTTTTTTCATCATCATCATCATCTTTTTTTTTCTTATTCATCTTTTTCTTTTTGTTTTACCTTCTCAAGTTTCTTCTTGTTTTACTCTTTTAACAAGAATAAAAACAAAAAAATCAAACAAAGAAGAAGAAGAAGAAACACATAATGGTACAAAATTACTTGAAAGAGGATGAACTTACATTCATTTAACTAAAAGAAAGAAAGAAATAAGAAAAAAAGAAGAAAAAAATGCAGCATTAGAGGAAACATTTTTATGTATTTGCAGCAAATTTGAGTGTAACACGAATATTTTTTCGTGTAACACGAATATATTTGAGTGTATTTTTAAGAATTTTAGGTGTATTTTTATTCTGATAGGTTCTGCATAATTCAAAACTCTTCATCTTCCTCCTCTTCGTCTTCTACTGCTTCTTTTTCCTCATCTTCTTATTTCATTTTCTTATAATTCTTCTTGGGAAAAAAAATCAAATAAACACTACAAGAAACAGTGTAATTATCGACGCCAAAAATCAACGGTCAAATTTTCCGTTGATATTTTTCGACGGCTTGTCGTCAATAAAATGAAAAAGAGATAATTAGAAATAAAATATTAAAATCGTCTATTTTTCTAGCAACCTTCTATCATTTTGATATTCTTGTCACAATATGGATGAAGCAGTGGTTGAAAATTTTTTTTCTCTAAAATCGACGAACTGGGTATTTTAATAATTAAAATATCGATAGCTTTTGTCGTCGATAAATTTAGACAATGAAGATTTCTTTTTTGAATTAAGTGAACGGTATAGATTTATTATATAAAATAGACAGCTAAAAGTGTTGATTTTTATTTTAACTAAAATCAACAAAAAGGCCGTCAATATTTAACAACAAAAAATCACTCCCGCTTCTCTCGTTTCACTCATTTCCCAAAAAATTAACCCCAAACCTTCGGAAAATCAGAGTTTAGAGTGAGTCTTCTTCTTCTCTTCCAACACCTGAGAGTAGAGACCAGAGTTTAGAGTAAGTCACGATTATGGAGAGAGGCAGATAGCAGAGCTTCTTCTTCTTCTTCTTCTTCTCCTCTGCCGAGCTCGCCGTCGCGCCATCCTCTTCATGTAAGTTCACCTCTCTCTCTCTTTCTCTCTCTCTCTCTCTCTCTCTCTCTCTCTCTCTATCACATTGTGATTTGTGAATCTGCATGTAAGTTCTTCTTCTTCCACAGATTCGTCGTTGCAACGTCTTTGCCGGGAGCTGTCGCTGTGAGCCTGTCGCCAGAGCATGTCGCCGTCGCAGCTTCTTGTAAGTTCCTTTCTGTCTCTCTCTTATTATTATATTTATTTTTGTAATTCTTGTATCTACTATTTTCATCATGAAATTCTGAATTTGCATTGTTAAACCTAATTAGCAATAGCATAATCAATTCATCACATTACTTCAGTTCAACTAGTTTGACACATTAATTTTACAATGTGATTAGATAAAACAAAATTTTAAAGAAGAAAAGAAAAACACTTGCTTGCTTAGTATTAGGAAAAGGTAGAATACTAACTTCAGATTCAGTTACAGATTTCAAGTAAGTAAAGAAAGTATTGTGTATTATATAATTAATCTTTATGAATATTGCTCATAATATTAATTGCTCTGTTTATTTTGATTTACTTATTGAATTTTCATCTTTTCTGCTAGTTTTACCATGAAGTTGAGTATGCAAATCATTACTCTTCCCTTGGTGTTCTTGTGAATGATGTGTACCTTCTGAACTTCACAAATGGAATCCAACTGAGAGTTAGAATGACACTTGGATGTGGATATGATCATCTATTTCAAGAGCATTCATACCATCCATTGGATGGAATGCTTGGTCTTGGAAGGGGAAGATCAAGCTTGGTTTCACAGCTTAATAGTCAGGGTTTGGTTAGAAATGTAGTTGGACACTGCTTGAGTTCAGAAGGGGGAGGCTATATCTATTTTGGTCATGTTTTTTACTCTTTTAGACTTACTTGGATTATTTAGAAATGTAAGATTATTTACTTATTAACATGGTTCTTTTGTTGAATTTCAATTGTATAGTTAAATAAGGAGTTAGCTTGGAAGCCTTTAAAAGAAGCACATGATGATCACACTCTCCCTCAATGTTGGCATGGTAGAAGACCTTTCAGAAGCATACATAAAGTTAGAAAATACTTCAAGCCTATGGCACTTTCTTTTGCTGGCGGCGGCCGAAGTAAAGCTCAGTTTGAAATCCCTCCTGAGGCACACCTCATAATATCAGTGAGTCACCACAACTAACTAATGAATTCTTTCTGTGTTTAAGTATGTCACTTGTGCTAATGTTCATGAATTGTTGTTAACAGAACATGGGAAATGTTTGCTTGGGAATCTTAAATGGATCTGAAGATCTAAACCTAATTGGAGGTAACGAAGGTTATTACTATTTTCATTCTTTTGTTTTTTATCTCAGTTTTTTTTTTTATTATTTTAAAAGATAAGAATAATGGTCGTGTTCATGCTATTTGATGTTATTTTAGTTTCATTTAAGCCAAATCTTTTAATGAGAGTTCTATTCATGTTAAACTGATTCATGTTTGGGTGCTAAATACTATCCTTACCTTCATATTTATGATCTACCCCTAAATAGGTACTTCTATAGTTCAAATGAGCTCTGTTTGTTAATTTATTACAAGCATTTTCGATTGCCAAAATTGTATTTTGATAAAGACAAAGTGAACCATTCAAAGGTTATCCGCAACCAAAAGATAATTTTAATCTTCAAATCTTATTAGGTATAGGTAGACTTCTCTTACTGTGCAAGTAAACTAGGATCAGCCACGTTAGTTATGACAGTTAAGTTGGTTACAAGATATAGCAAGGTGAAAACCCTGACTTAGTTACAAGAGTGTTAGTAAGTGAAGTTAGTTAGCTAAAGGTACTATATAAGCAACACTTCTCCCTTTTGAAATGTGTGGTTCACCATTGTAAAGCTGATGCTAAATCTCACCTTTCTCTTCTCCCTAAAACTCTCTATTCTCTCAACTCTCTTTATCTCCTCTTCACTTTTTGTTTTCTGGTTTTGAGTCACAAATCCCGAGGTTTAGGGTCCATTTCTTAACCTGGATAGGTTCAGTTGGTTTAAACTGAAAAATATGTATAGACCTAATCTATTATCGCATACAAGGCATAAAATTACATCTGTTCTATTCTTGTGTTAATTACTTAATTTCTAAAGGTTGGTTCATGTTAAACTGATTCATGACACCCCACATCAATTTGTGAAAGTAGTAGAAAAGCTAAAAAATTTATCAATATAGAATGAAAGGAGTATTTGTATTTGCATTGGTTTATTGAGGAATTGGTTACTCATTGTGTTAGTTACTTTTGTTGTCTTAAGGTGAGGTAATTGGTAAGGAGGTTTGATGAGCCACAGAAATACAAGCCATTTGTGAGTAGGTGTGTGGCGAAGGGGAACCTTGAGATTGGGAGTTTAAGAGAAGTTGATGTTAAGTCACGGCTACCTGCCACTACCAGCACTGAGAGATTGGAGATTCTTGATGACAATCAGCATATTCTTAGTGTAAGGATCATTGGTGGTGATCACAGACTCAGGGTATGTAACTATGAACTATATGTTCAAGGTGGCATTTACGTTGGTCCCTCTTAATGTTTGTCTAACACAATTATATTTTTTTTTTTTGCAAAAACACCCTTAGTCAATTATTATAACATCAGAACTATATCTCTTATTTATTACAAGAATAACCCAATATTAATCATTTACCATCATATCCCTATTTCTTTATTGAGCCAATTAAAATTATATTAATGACTAATTTAACAAAACACCAAAAAATCTGAAACCTTTTAGGGTTCATATGGAGCACGCACCTGATAATGGAGGCAGCAATGGCGGTTTCGACAGTGGCACAAGAGAAGTGCGACCACCGGTAAGTCCTCTCTATTGCATGAATATTGTATTTTATCACATAGTTTCTTCTTCCTTCCACATTAATGGTTCCCTGTTCATTTTTTCATAAATTTAAATCCGTTTCTTGTACATATTTGTTGATATTTCCTGCTTGGACACTGATGTTTTTTCTTCCTTTTGTTTGTTTAATCGATATTGAGTTTGATAGCATAAGGGAGATTGTTTTCTACATTTTCAACGCTTTCTTCTATTTTTACTTATTTTAGAATTTAATAAGTTAAAAAAAATATAGAACCAGAACAGTGCTATTATTTTCATGTTAGTGGTCTCTGCACTTTGATTTATTAGAATACTATGTGTTTTATATTTTTCCGGTTGCAAATAAAATTGCTAAGTAGGATCTTGAAGTGGATGATAAAATGGAAGAAAGAGTATTCTTTGATGAGATGATAGAAGAGTCAGATGATACAGAGGAGGAATTTCAAGGAATGTATCAAGATGAAATTGAGCAGGAAGCTGTGAATTCTGAGGATTTAGGGGAGCAAGAATTTCAAGCAATGTTTGATGGGAACGATTTTTCACATGGGGTGGATGAATTATATCGAATAGAAGATATTGAAAATATTGCCATGGTTGATTTTCTGAACATAGGTGCTCATGAGATGGAATGTTTTCATTTTCCTAATCTTCAGATTGCATTTGATTTCTATAACCATTATGCGAAATCTGTTGGTTTTGGTGCTAGAAAAAGTAAGACTTGGAAAAATAGCAAAGGAGAATATGTGAAGCAATTGTTTGTGTGCTCTTGTGAGGGATTTAGACCAGAGAAATATTATAATATGGAAAACAGAAAAAGGGAGCCAAAATCTGAGACTCGTTGTGGTTGCCTGGCTAGGTTTGTAGTTCATTTTGTGGCTTACACTGGAAGATGGCATGTGGCTTTGTTTGTTGAATCGCACAATCATGATTGCCTTGATCCTAGGTTACTATTTTGGTGTGATGGAAGAAGCAAATTAGATTATGAAGTATTTGGAGATGTGCTTGCCTTTGATGCGACATACAAAAAGAACAAGTACTTATGTCTAGTAGTAGTATTTTCCGGTGTGAATCATCACAACCAAACAGTGGTATTTGGAAGTGCTCTAGTTACCGATGAGAGTAAGGAGGTCTACGTGTGGTTATTACAGCAATTATTGGCAACCATGAAGGGAAAATCACCTGTATCTATGATTAAAGATGGTGCTCCATCAATGAGGTTTGCAATTGAGACGGTATTCCCAAATGCCTATCATAGATTATGTGCTTGGCACCTCATTCGGAACGCCACAAGTAATGTTAGAAACCCAAAATTTACATCTATGTTTAAGAAGTGCATGCTAGGAGATTATGAGATTAGTGTGTTTGAGCAGAAGTGGTTTGGAATGGTTGAGGAGTTTGGTGTAGCTGAAAAGAATTGGATTATTGACATGTACGAGAAAAGGCATATATGGGCCACTACACATATTTGAGGCAAGTTTTTTGCAGGATTTAGGACACCTTCTCGATGCGAAGGTTTGCACTCTATTATTGCAAAATATGTTAAATCTTAATACAATTTGGTTGATTTCATAAAGCATTTTAAGCGGTGTCTTACCTTCCTAAGATATAAGGAGGTTGAAGCTGACTATGTTTCCATATCTGGTCTTCCGATACTTAAAACAGCATTAGAACCTCTGGAAAGGTGTACATCAAATTTTTATACACGAGAGATATTTTTTATATTTCGACCAATGCTTGTTAGGGCTGCAAGAATGAAGGTTGTGCAAGATGTGGCATTTGATTCATTTGTACTTTATACAATATCTAAATATGGAAGTCTAAATAGTTCATGGGAGGTGTCTGTAGATAACGAAAGGATGAAATTTAATTGTTCATGCTTAAGGATGGATTCTTTTGGAATTCCGTGTGAGCATATAGTTTGTGTGCTAGTGTTTCTTAACATCCTTGAGCTGCCAAAGTCTCTTGTGTTGACAAGATGGTCGAAGAATGCCAAGACAAGCACTTTCGATTCAAGTGGCGTTACTTGGGAGTCTATAATATTGAGTCAATATGGATGCTTGATGGATTGGTGTCGGCAGTTGTCCTATGTCGCTAGTCGAAGGCAAGAGAGATTCTACCTTGTTCAAGATACTGTTATGAGCCTAATCGAAGATTTTAAGATTGAAGATGAACAAGAAAAGCAAGTTGGTGCTGAAGCTGATGATTCATATGGTATTTTTCCTAAGAATCCACAAAATTGTAGGTCTAAGTGTCGTCCTGGTGAGAAGGTAAAACGAAAACCACAATGATGTAGTATTTGTCGCATGGAAGGGCACAATAAAAAATCTTGTCCATTGGCAAAGGACATTCAGCAGCAGACCAATGCAACTTCTTATGGTATAAATAGGAACCATGTTGAGGAAGGTTTGGATGCAGATGCAGAAATGGTAATACTTGCTATAATGATTTGCGTACCACAACATATTAATTATATAATTTTCATTAATAAGAGTGGAGATTGATCAATATTTTATTTGATATTGCAGGAATTTTGGGCATCTGATCTTGAAGAAGATTATGAAGAACAAGAGTTTTGGGCAGGAGATTTTGATGCAAGTGCCGACATGGAACTTAGTAAAGAGTTCTCGATGTAGTATTATATAAATTATTATTATGTGATATTTGAATAAAACTTGAGTAATTGAACTTTGTGTATGAATTTTCATGATGAACTTGGTGTTATTTGCTTAATTGCTATGAAAAAAGTGAGATTTGAGACAAGATTGGTATATTTACAATAATGAGTACATTTTGAGTTACGGCTTACAAGAGACGGTTTTGTGATCCTGTAATTGTAAGATGCAGAACTCAGCAAGAAGAGTCTTATTATGATTAGTTAAGGCGTGAAAGATTGTAAAAGAAGTGCAGTTGGGTTAATTGTGAAGAAGGTTCAATACGGTTTGAGGACCCTCCAAAAAGGTTGTTGCTTGCGCTTTTGTATACTGACATTACTCTCTGTTCTTCTTAGCTTTTGTATGAATTTTATTGAGGAATATGTGCATGAAAGTAGATAGCTTATATTTAATGTATGGTTGCAGTAACAGTTACTCAAGGTTTGTGTTGTACTCATCATGGTCTTTGCACTTATCTTCATTATGGTACAGCTTAAACAACATCACCTTGAGTGATCTCTCTATGTTGCCAGAAGTCTTGGTTAGTTCTTCCATAGACTTCTTTAGCTCTCCTAGCTCCTTCACATCTCTCCTCAAGTCCTGTAAATAAACAGCACCAAGGTCTACGTTAATGGCTAATCAAGTCGGAAGTGGAGACTTATTTAAATGATTTTATTCCTTTGGATTATTGGATTAATATAATCTAATGGCTAACATACTTCAATTGCACGAAATAACTCATCTATAGAAACATTCTGCAGTTGCGGCGATGTCGGGTCTTGTGTAGGGGTTGCACTCGTTGCAACAAATTCCACACCATTTATATGCATAAAAGGGTCAGCTTCAAACTTGCAACCAAATATTAGAAACATTTACTGTCACGTAAATATTGAAATTGATAAAAAGTAAATTTATTTACTTGGAATTTGAGACCGAATCAGGTGCAACTGCAGTGACATTCTCTGCAGTGGCCATTAAAATTGTAAAACGTACTGCCGACAAGGTTAGGTTAGTTGACAACAAATAAGGTTTACAACTGGCTGGCCGTTATGGATTTTATAAAGGAACAATTACAGGAAACAAATCGAGTGAAATTAATTGAGATATCCCGAGATTTTATTACATTTAATTCAAAAAACATTTAATTCAATATCAAATACAGAAACTTGCTATCACATTAATGAGCATTCAATTTTTTAAAATACCTGGATGTTACTCTAATTGTTAAATTTTATACTTTAAATTTTAAATTTTAATATGTCCAATTTCAAAATTCAAATTTAGAAAACTAAAAAAAGGGTGGTTACAGAAGTTGCAGTATAAATTCAACTCACATATATAAAAAAAATTTACTTTAATCTCAAGTATAAATTCAACGGTTGTGGCAGCGTTTTCCAAGGTAGGAGAAGAGCAACAGAAGGCAGCAGAAGAAGCTCGAGAGAATCTCAAGAGGCTTGAAGTTGGACTTGAGGGAAAACGCTTCTTTGGAGGTGATAACATTGGCTTTGCCGACATTGCTATGGCTGGCTTTCATATTGGATTGGAATAGCTGAGGAAGTTGTGGCCATCAACCTTATTGATGCAGAGTCAATGCCTAAGCTTAACTCATGGTTCCATGCTTTTATTGACATTCCAATTATCAAAGAACTCATGCCTCCTCGGTGTTGGATTTTCGGGCTCCCTTCCTATGTGGAGAAAAAGGCCAAATGCTAGTATCCAAGCCCATAAATAGTTGAAGTGGCTGAGGTGAGTTAGGATTGGATGTGAGAGAGGTCATTTTGCAAGAGAACACCAAACACTAGAGAGAAGAGAAGAGAGAAAGTTATTTTTGCACAAATACAAAGCTGTCTCTATAAATTGGTCGCTGCAGATTCGTTAACCGTTGGATCAAGCTCAAATTTGGACCGTGTGTTCTACACATCTGGTTCTTTGATTTTACCGTTCGGATTTTCAATTCGACATCTGTATCTGGAGATATTAGCCATGCACAGTAGCTCTATTTTTGTGGTATTTTCATCTTCTTGCTCTTGTTTTGTAAGCTTTGAAGCTTGGGTTGTTTGGCTTGTTGTATGTACGTTTTGTATAGTAATTTGTGACTCTCTTGTATCCTATTTTTCATCATAGTAAAACTATTTCTTGGTCTTGGTGACTCGTAGTTTTTACTTCTCTCATTGAGGAGGTTTTCCACGTTAAAAATCTTGGTGTGTTAGCTTGTCTCTAATTTTTGGTTTATGTGATTTTTCTGCTGCTATTGGGTATTATTGTGCTGGTGTTAATACTTGTTGTGAGTGGATATTGTTGCTCCTTTGATTCTTGCAAGTAGGAAATTGTGTGTTTTATTCCTATCAATTGGCATCAGAGCTCAGTTTTGGGTATTTGGTTATAACTTGCTTGAAAAATAGAGGTAAATAATTCTACTAGAATGATAAGTTTGAATGGCACTAATTACCATCTATGGAAGGGAAAAATGAAAGATTTGTTGTTTGTCAAAAATCTACATTTACCCGTATTTTCTACACAAAAACCAGAATCTAAAACAGATGAAGAATGGGAGTTTGAACACCAACAAATTTGTAGTTTTATTAGGCAATGGATGGATGATAATGTTTATAATCACATTGCTAATGAGATTCATGCTAGGACTTTGTGGAATCAAATTGAATCCTTGTATGCTTCCAAGTCTGGCAATAATAAATTGTACTTGTTGAATATGTTGATGAATTTGAGATACAAGGAGGGGTCACAAGTATTAGATCACTTGAATGAATTTCAAGGGGTTCTGGATCAATTGTTAAGCATGAGAATCAAGTTTGAAGATGAGGTTCAAAGATTGTGGTTGCTAAATACTCTACCAGATTCTTGGGAGATATTTCGTATCTCTCTTACTAATTCTGCTCCGAATGGTAAAGTGAGCATGCAACTTGTTAAAGGTGGCATTTTAAATGAAGAGATGAGAAGGAAGACGCAGAATTCTTCGTCACACTCTGAAATGTTAGTCACTGAAACCAGGGAAAGAAATCAGAATAGAGTTCAAAAGGGTAGAGGTAAAAGCAGGAGCAAATCCAAGGGAAGATACAAGAATGTTGAGTGTCACTACTGTCACAAAATGGGTCACGTTAAAAAATATTGCTATCTTTGGAAAAAGGAAAACAAAGGTAAGCAAGAAAAGAAGGATGATAGTGGTAATGATCGTGTATCTTCTATTTCAGATGATCTTCTTTCTGTTGATATTGCTGATTATGAGTACAAGGTCAATCTTGTTTCTGATGATGAGTTCAGCTGGATAATTGATAGTGGCGCCTCAATACATGTTATACCGAAGAAGGAGTTCTTCACTTCTTATACTCCAGGTAATTTTGGAGTACTTAAGATGGGTAATGATGGCTTGGCCAAGGTTATTGGTGTAGGAGATGTTTGTCTTGAGACCAATATGGGAATGAAGCTACTACTCAAAGATGTTAGACACGCTCCAGATGTTCGCTTGAATTTGGTTTCAGTTAAAAGGCTTGATAATGAAGGCTTTGTAAACACTTTCGGCTTTGGACAATAGAAGCTTACTAAAGGCAACTTAGTGGTGGCTCGAGAAAAAGGTACTTCAAGTTTGTATGTGATGCATGCCATGATTGCAAAAGGTAGTGTGAATGCGATTGAAAGTAAAGAAGTTTGTAGCTTGTGGCACAGAAGACTTGGTCATATTAGTGAAAAAGGACTTAGCTATTTGGCTCGAAAGGATGCTCTTTCAGGTTTGAAGAATGCAGAGTTGGAGAAATATTCTCATTGCATGGCTGGCAAACAAAGAAGATTATCCTTCAAGAAGCATCAACCTTCAAGAAAATTAGACTTCTTGGAATTTGTGCACTCCGATATTTGTGGTCCTTTGAAGGTACGATCTTTTAGTGGAGCTATTTACTTTATTACTTTTATTGATGATCATTCAAGAAAGCTTTGGACTTATGCTTTGAAACCAAAGAACCAAGCTTTGGAAAAGTTCAAACAATTCCAAGCTTTAATTGAGAGGCAAACAGGTAAAAAGCTTAAATGTATTCGCACTGATAATGGTGGTAAGTGTTGTGGACCATTTGATGTGTATTGCAAGCAGCAAGGCATTAGGCATGAAAAGATACCTCATAAAACACCTCAGTTGAATGGTTTGGCAGAAAGGATGAATAGAACACTGATTGAAAGAGTTAGGTGTATGCTTACTGAAGCTAAGCTACCTAAAGTCTTTTGGGGTGAAGCGCTACTTACAGCGGCTCATGTGATTAATCTGAGTCCTACAATTGTTTTGGATAATGATGTTCTGGATCATGTTTGGTCGGGCAAAGATGTCTCGTATGGTCACTTGAGAGTCTTTGGATGCAAAGCATTTGTTCATGTTCTAAAGGATGAGAGGTCCAAGTTGGATGTGAAGACAAGGCAGTGCATTTTTATTGGATATGGTCAAGATGAGTTTTGTTACAGGCTTTATGATCCAGTTAAGAAGAAGCTTGTAAGAAGCCGTGATGTAGAGTTTGTTGAAGACCAGACCATTGAAGATATTGATAAGGTAGAGAAGAGTCAATCACAAGAGAGTAGTGACTTGACTGATGTAGATCCAGTTCAGCCGCCTCCTTCGTCAGAACACATAGATAACCAAGATCAGGAGCATATGCAGCAAAATGAGCCTTTGGTTCCTAATGACCAGGAGATGGGAGATCCAATTGATGCTCCAGTTGATGATGATGCTGATAATCAACCTGAGCTACCTGAAGATCCACCATGTTTCCATCCTAGGAGGTCTACTAGAGAGCGACGACCTTCAACGAGGTATCCTTCTAGTGAGTATGTAACATTTACTGATGGATATGTGACCTTGACTGATGGGGGAGAACCTGAATGTTATGCGGAAGCTACGGAAGGTGACGACAATAAAAAATGGTTTGATGCAATGCAAGTTGAAATGAAATCCTTGTATGATAATCAAACATTTGAGCTTGTGAAGTTGCCAAAAGGGAAGAAAGCTTTGCAAAATAGGTGGGTTTATAGGTTGAAGCATGAAGAAAATTCTCAGTGTCCAAGGTACAAGGCTAGATTGGTGGTCAAGGGCTACAAGCAGAAAAAGGGAGTTGACTATAATGAAATTTTTTCACTGGTTGTGAGAAGATCTTCTATTAGGACTGTTTTGAGTTTGGCTACAAGTCTTGATTTAGAGATAGGCAGATGGATGTCAAAAATGCTTTTCTTCATGGCGATCTTAATGATGAAATTTACATGGAACAACCTAAAGGTTTCATGGTAAAAGGCAAAGAAGATCATGTTTACAAACTGAAGAAGAGCTTGTATGGCTTGAATCAAGCTCCAAGACAATGGTACAAGAAGTTCGAGTCTGTTATGGCAGAACAAGGCTACAAGAAGACTACTTCTGATCATTGTGTATTTGTTAAACAGTTTGCTAGTAATGATTTTATTATCCTTTTGATATATGTTGATAGCATGCTTATTGTTGGTCAGAATGCTTCTAGGATTGATATGTTGAAGAAGCAACTTGCAATGTCATTTGCAATGAAGGACCTTGCGCCAGTAAAGGAGATTCTTGGCATAAGAATCGAGCGTGATAGAAAGGAGAAGAAACTTTGGTTGTTACAGGAGAAATACATAGAGACAATGTTGCATATGTTTCAAATGGAGAAAGCAAAGGTTGTTAGTACTCCTCTTGCTACACACTTCAAATTGAGTTGCAAGCAAAGTCCATCAAGTGATGAAGAGAAGAAAGACATGAAAAAAGTTCCATATGCATCAGCCGCGGGTAGTTTAATATATGCTATGGTGTGCACAAGACCGGATATAGCTCATGCTGTTGGTTGTGTTAGCCGTTTTGTTTCAAACCCAGGAAGAGAGCATTGGAATGCTGTAAAATGGATAATGAGATATCTTCGTGGTATTTCTAACATGAAGTTGTGTTATGGAAGTGATAAGCCTATTCTAGTTGGTTACACTGATTCAAACATGGCAGGAGATATTGACTCTAGAAGATCCATTTCAAGCTTCTTGATCAACTTTGCGGGTGGAGCTGTGTCTTGGCAATCAAGATTACAAAAATGTGTTGTTTTGTCTACTACTGAGGCCGAGTTTATTGCCATTACCGAAGTTTGCAAGGAGATACTTTGGATGAATAAATTCTTGAAGGAACTCGGGTCTACTCAAGAGAGGTATGTGTTGTTTTGTGATAGTCAAAGTGCTATATATACATCTTGGTAAAAATTCTACTTTTTATTCTCGATCCAAACATATTGATGTGAGGTATCATTGGATACGTGATGTTTTAGATGCTGAGTTGTTGGAACTTGAAAAGGTTCATACTGATGAGAATGGTTCTGATATGATGACCAAGGCATTACCAAGATGGAAGTTTAAAGTTTGTTGCTTAATCGCCGAATTGGCGGTTACCTCCACATAGTCGTGAGGGGGAGATTTGTTGGGTTTTTGGGCTCCCTTCCTATGTGGAGAAAAAGCCCAAATGCTAGTATCCAAACCCATGAATAGTTGAAGTGGCTAAGGTGAGTTAGGGTTGGATGTGAGGGAGGTCATTTTGCAAGAGAACACCAAACACTCGAGAGAAGAGAAGAGAGAAAGTTATTTTCGCACAAACACAAAGCTGTCTCTGTAAATTGGTCACTGCAGATTCGTTAACCGTTGGATCAAGCTCAAATTTAGACAATATGTTCTACACATCTGGTTCTTTAATTTTACCGTTCGGATCTTCAATTCGATATCTGTAGCTAGAGATATTAGCCACGCACAGTAGCTCTATTTTTGTGATATTTTCATCTTCTTGCTCTTGTTTTGTAAGCTTTGAAGCTTGGGTTGTTTGGCTTGTTGTATGCACGTTTTATGCAGTAATTTGTGACTCTCTTGTACCCTATTTTTCATCATAGTGAAGCTATTTCCTGGTCTTGGTGACTCGTGGTTTTTACTTCTCTCATTGAGGAGGTTTTCCACGTTAAAAATCTTGGTGTGTTAGCTTGTCTCTAATTTATGGTTTATGTGATTTTTTCGCTGCTATTGGGTATTATTGTGCTGGTGTTAATACTTGTTGTGAGTGGATATTGTTGCTCCTTTGATTCTTGCAAGTAGAGAATTGTGTGTTTTATTCTTATCACTTGGCATAAATTGCTCCATCTCACACCAAGGCATCACATATATAAAAAAAATTTTAACTTTAATCTCAAGTATAAATTCAACACAACACACTAAATTTATGAATATTTTAACTTCTTTTTTCTACTTTAATCTCAAGTATAAATTTAACTCACATATGTAAAAAATATTTTACTCTACTATAAAATATAAAACTACTTTAACATATTTATTCTAATAAGTTTAGCTAACTCATAAGTTTAATTTAATGGAACTGCCTCCGTAAGCTCCTTTGATCTAAACTCATTAATAGTTTAAGAAATTGGATCCATATATTAGTAAGTGGAATTTGAATAAATACTTATTTAATCGGTTGGCTCATAACTTAACTTAATGTATATATGCATGTGTATTACTTATTTGAGCTAATATATGTTATCTTCATCATATTTGAACCATTTCTTAAGTTTAAACCAACTCTATATTTTTTATAAGCTAAATTTTAAAACAATCAGGGATATTTCTAGGACTTTTTATGAAGACATGAATTAACTATTAAAATCAACCCAGTTACCATATAAGAAAACACCCTTCACTCATAAATAAGGAGATTTGATTCTTCTCATTAATGAACTCTTTAGAAAGAACTCTAACAGTTTCCTTATTATACAAGCACATGTTATATTTATCACAACTATCTCTAGAGGCATTCAAATTTTTAAAAGAAATTTTCTCACTCAATTCTAGTAAAACCAATTCTAATAAAATCACTTTTTTTTATTGTTGTCCTAACCATAGTACTAACATTATTTTCTATGTGGTATGAACATATTTTGAGCTATAAATAGTCTTCCTAGAATTCTATTTGCTTGATTTTTTTCATTAGTTTCACAATCATTTTCTCCGTAAGCATACAAACAATATCTATGAGTGAATACAAGCTATTCGATGCATAAAATAGGATAATATATGCCATACTTGACATTAAATTGAGTAAAAATTGACATCATACATATTTACCCTGTTAAATAAGTTCAATTATTATCATTAAGTAATTCTTTTTAAAGAGATATGAGTATTTTCATGAATGTATTTTTAACACCAATTAGCTATTAAAAAAATTCATCAACAATCCTTCACTCACTCCCTCCAATTAACAAAGTTCAATTATGTCCTTCTCAACCATAAGTTTCAACAACATTAAGAAAAATGCAAGATTATTTACTGACCTTTTTTGTTCCATGGCTAGATTTATTCTATTAGCTTATAGTTGGTCTCATGCATGTCTTTTCATTGATCTTTTGTGCGGCACACCATCAATTTCAGATTTCTAAGCATCTTATGAACCCAAACAGCCACAGCTATAGATATGTTGATGAATAAGGTTAAAAAATTAAAGAAATTACAATAAAATATTTTTTTATGTTATTCTAAAAAATATAAAAATAAAAACGTTGTAAGAAAAAAAGAAAAAGAAAAAATGAAAACCTTATTTGGGGAAGTAAGGAACGACTCTGATGCTTGACAAATGGTTGGAAGTCGTGGGTCTCCTTCGAGGCCATTCTCTTCGGCAAACATTTTATTCCTTTTTTTTTTCATGCTTCTTCTTTTTTGGGTCTCTGTGTATGTATGTGAGGCAGCTTCGATGAAAAATACCTCCTCCTCGAAAAATACCACACGACGTCGATGACCATACAGACGAGAAGAACATCACAAATTTTAGTGGCGGGGTGAGCAGGGGTGCGGAATAATGTCGATCCAGGATCTGACACTTGCATGCGTTCGTGGGTAGTCTCGATCCAGACCTTGGTAGTTGCTGTTAGTGCCGGGGTTCATTGCAGTGGTGAAGAAGGGTTCATTGCAATGGTGAATAAGAAGAAGAGGAAGAAAATCAGAAGAGAAAGAGACCCCATCTACAAAACAAATAATAAGAGGAAGACAAATCTAGACCCTGGTAGTTGCTGTTAGTGTCGGGGTTCATTGCAGTGGTGAAGAAGGGGTTCATTGCAATGGTGAATAAGAAGAAGAAGAGACCCATCTGTAAAAAAAATAATAAGAGAAAGATGAAAAGGTTTATTTGTAAAAATATTAAATATTAGGGAGTATTTAATAAAATTAAATATATAAATTTATATTTAATCTACACCATTAGATATAATATTAAAATGATCTAACAGTTTAAATTAAAAATTAGACTAAAGGACTAACGTTAGTCTTAAAGATAGTTGGGACCAACAAATCAGCTCCCTATGTTCAATATCAAGCTCCTTGCTTGCAACATATTTACTTTGTTTTGAATATTTTGTATTAGTGGAGTTTAGTTATTTTGTCTTAAATCTTTAAGTTAGAGAATTATTTATTATTATTTTGATAAGTATATAAATTCATTATCTAATGTTTATTATAAATTTTATTTTTGTATTTAAGAGTTTATTTGTCTCATTATTTAATATTTAATTATCTATTATTTTCAAATGATAAAAAAATATACCTATTAAAATTGACGACGATATTGTCTCTTTTTAAATTCAAAATAGACAAAAGAAAACAAAAAATAGACAGAAAACTTGTCAGTATTTTTCATATTATCGACAGTTTCTTTATCCATTTTAATAAATCCAAAATTAACAGTTGATTTGTCAATTTTATTTAATATTATCAACGGCAAGTGTGTCGCTTTTACTAAATATGGAAAAATCTTAACCTCATATTATCGACGAAAAGATTGTCAATTTTATTTAAAATTTATCGACCGTATGACACGCCATCGATTTTATTAGATTTTTGAAAAATCGACAAACTTAAAAGCGACATGTTGCGCTGTCGATTTTCAACTATTTTAACGGTATTTCTTGTAGCAAAAGAAGGAAAAAAAAATACATAATGTTACAAAATCAATAGAAAGAGGAGGAAGAAAAAGATGCAGCAACAATAACAACAATAAAAAACGACAATAAAGATGAAACACATGAAGAAGAAGAATGAGGAGAAAGGCAAAGAAGAAGGAAGAGGAGAAGGAAAAGGAGGAACGCGAAGTGCGCTATGGAAACCGTTGAGTCAGTGACGAATCCAGAAAATTTTATTAGTGGGGGCAAAATATATATATATAATAATTTTTATAATAAAAATATTATGTGTACATAAAAATTAGTTATCAAATTATTTAATAATCATTATATATTTGTATATAAATATATGTATTGTTTAATTTATTTTTAATGTATTTTTTATTTTAATATATAT
>NC_029794.2:111992023-111993111 GCF_000816755.2 Arachis ipaensis | reverse complement strand
AACAAAAGTTTTAAAAATATCCCTAAGTTTTATTTTGTTTCAATTTTGTCCCATAAGTTTTCGATTTGCATCAAATATACCCTTGAACGGCTAATTTTTTAGAAAATTTAAGATCGATTCAACAACAATTTCATAAGAACAACTCATCAACACAAGCAAATCAAGTATAATTTTCATGCATTATTGTTATATTGATCTTAAATTTTTTGAAAATTTAGCCTCCGAGGATATATTTGATGCAAATCGAAAACTTTTGGGACAAAATTGAAACAAAATAAAACTTAGGGGTATTTTTAAAACTTTTGCCAAATTTCAGGGACAAAAAATATATTTTACCCTTATAAATATCTGTCTTTTTATATAGGATAATGCTACATATTCATATTTTTTTGTTAACCAAGTCCAATCAAATTTGTCTAAGACAACAAAAATCAGTTATGACTAATATTATTTTAAGTTTTATTGTTTAACTTGGTTAGATTTAACTCATAACAAGACTTGGATGTGTAGTATTTCTTTTACATATATATAAGTAAATACTTATTTAGAAATTTACTTCTTATACAATTAGAAGTCAATTCAAAAATGAAAAAGTTTTTTCAATTAATGTAGTTATAGAAAAAAATTAAAACTAATATAAAAAAAGATAAATATGTAACACTCCTTAAATAAAAATTATATATATTCACAATGTTGTATTAGCATTATTGGTGGAGCCATTGGAGCCATTACAAGTTATTATATAAATCAAAATTGCCGCTTTTGATTTACAAATCTAATAGTAAATCGAATTAGTTAGCCTTGTTTTATTGTTACTTCATATAAATTGACTATATCCGATTCGATTTATATAATTAACACAATATTCTTATGCAAATCGAAATTATCCAATTTGATTTATTACTATAGTATGAAACTAGAATTTGCTTAATTTGATTTATATAATTAGATGCTTTGAGACATTTATGTAAGTTTTTTATTTTGAGTGATTTACGTAATTTTAACACGAGGTTGATTTATTTAAGTATTTTATCTTTTTAAATATTAAAAACTAAATTTTAAAACTTATATTTTATATTCTGATAATA